>NC_134688.1:240386900-240676900 GCF_050947455.1 Rhinoderma darwinii | reverse complement strand
TGTTATTCCTAAATATGATATTAAAAGACCATAAGATATATTCCTTACAAATGAAGATAAAAAAAGGCCTTGGACAACCCTTATCCATTTGAAGGGTCCCGCAATGATAGACTAATTAACCCCCCCCCCCCCTTCCTCCCAACAATTATGTGATTGATAGAGGAAGCACCTGGCTAATGTTATTCCTACTGTAGCAAAATGAACCATGTAATAATGGCTAATGAAAGAAAATGGATCATATTCAGGCTTTGGGCCTGCACCTTTATGAGATAATATCTCAGCAGAGAAGTAAGATATCTTAACACACAATGTTTTGTTTTGTTTTGGTATCGTTATCAACATTTATAGAAAAAAATCACTTTGACCTCTTAATGACCAGGCCATTTTGCGCGTTAATGGCCAAGGATTATTTTTTGTTTTCTCAGGGTCGCATTCCAACAGTCGTAACTTCTTTATTTTTCCGTCAATGTGACCGTATGTGGGCTTGATTTTTGTGGGGCAAGGTGGAGTTTTCATTAGTACTATTATGAGGTACATGGGACATATTGATTAAGTTTTATTTTATTTTGTTATGGGGGAAATGGGAGAATAAAAATTTCCATTGTTTTTTGTTTATTTTAGACGCCGTTCATCCCGCAGTTTAATTAATAATATTTATTCCGTCAACATCGCCGTATAAGGGCTTGTTTTTTTGCGGGACGAGTTGTATTTTGTAATTGTACCATTTTTGGATGCTTATAATATATCGATTAACTTTTATTAACTTTATTTTAGGAGAGAATTGAAAATAAGCAGCTATTCCAGCATTAATTTTCACGTTATAAATTTGTGCCGTTTACTATGCAGCGTAAATAACATGTTACCTTTATTCTATGGGTCAGCACGATTACGGGGATACCAAATATGTTAAGGTTTTATATGTTTTCCTACGTTTGCACAATAAAAACCCTTTTAGAAAAAATGTACTTGTTTTTGCATCGCCGCATTCCGAGAGCCGTAACTTCTTTATTTTTCCGTCAATGTGACCGTATGTGGGCTTGATTTTTGTGGGGCAAGGTGGAGTTTTCTTTAGTACTATTATGGGGTACATGGGACATATTGATTATGTTTTATTTTATTTTTTATGGGGGAAATGGGAGAAAAAAAATTTCCATTGTTTTTTGTGTTTATTTTAGACGCCGTTCATCCCGCAGTTTAATTAATGTGTTCATTTTATTGTTCAAGTTGTTACGATCGCGGCGATACCTTATATGTGTATGTGTTGTTTGTTTTGACACTTTTACTAAATAAAACCTTTTTTTGGGAAAAAAAGTGGTTTTATATTATTTTTACTGTAATCTTTTTTTAAAATATATATATCTATATATCTGTCCTTCGTCGTTAAGGTGTTAATTTGGCACCCAGCAATCTGTAAATTCTTTTGGTCTCGCGTTCACAAGAAACAAAGGCTATCTTTACCTTTCATTGACTGATTATTTGTCGTTTTCTGGGTACAAATGTGGAAGTAAAACATGGAAAAGTAAAGTCACTGTTGAAGGGGTTGTACAACCATTGAATATCATATTTATTGTATAGGTCATAAAAAGAAACATGCTGTAAAAAAAGACTATTCAATGACATTTACTTACATAGTATGGCGCCACCTGGTGTTCAATATGCACGTTCACCTAATGAGCTGAGTTCTGGTGGAAACGCATGCTCAGTCACTCTTCCCACAATCAGGTCTCTGTATGGTGATCCTCTGTTCACTGCAGAGCAGCCAATAGAAATAGCTTTCTGCCCTGCTTGTCAGGGAAGGAGCAGAGCTCCTGCAGTAGCATGGCAGTATAGCTGAGCAGTTTCCCTCTTCTTAGCTTGTTAGGACTATAAAACTGCAACCTGACAGCAGATATGAACCTTGCACATGTCCTAATTGTTTAATTTTATCATAGTTGTATTGGATTCTAAGGGAGTGCATACTGTGGATGTCACATAAAATATACCTTCACTACTCTTTATCGCATGTTACCTATCTGCAGGGAAAGTAAGGAGGGACTATATTGTCAGCTATTAGAGGGGGAAAGAGACTGATTCTGCTCAGAACCTGACCCCAGTAGCAGAGATGAGCAGCAGCACCAAGGGGGAGACTTGGAAGTGGAAAAAATCAGAGAGATATTTTTAATGCTGCAAACACTGCAAATTACTTTAAAACAGCTATTAACAGCATTTCTGAAATGAAATTGATTCATGGCATAACTCATTTAAGAAGTTTAACCCCTTAACGCCGAAGGACGGATATATCCGTCCTCTGCAGCTGCTAGTTCGCTCTAGTTCGTCCTGTGATGGCGCGGGTACTGCCAGTGTACCCACGCGATCAGTGGCAGGAGCACGGCTGTTATACACAGCCTGGCTCCTGCTGCAACTGCCGGAATCGAAGCGCGCTCCGATTCCGGCAGTTTAACCCATTAAATGCCGCTGTCAATAGTGACAGCGACATCTAATGTGTTTAACAGAGGGAGGGAGCTCCCTCTGTCACCCCATCGGCGCCCCTGCAAAGAAATCGTGGGTCGCCGTCGGGTTTCCATGGCAGCCGGGGGCCTAACAAAGACCCCCAGGTCTGCCTTCAGCAAATGCCTGTTAGGCCATGTTTTATACTGGCAGGCAATAATTTTTGGTATACTAAGTATACCAAAGCATTATATATGCGATCAGTAGATCGCATAGTGAAGTCCCATGGTGGGACTAAAAAAAAAATGTAAATCAGTTAAATAAAGTTTGTGAAAAAAAAATGATAGTCAAAATCAGATAAAACTAATTTTTTTGCCCAAAAAGTGGTTTTATTTAGTAAAAGTGTCAAAACAAATAACCCATGCACATATATGGTATCCCCGCGATCGTAATGACTTGAACAATAAAATTAACACATTAATTAAACCGCCGGATGAATGGCGTCCAAAAAAAACGCAAAAAACAACGGCAAAATTCTCTCTTTTCTCCCATTCCACCCATAAAAAATTAAATAAAAGTTAATCTATAAGTCCTATATACCCCAAAATAGTACTAATGAAAACTACACATTGGCCCGCAAAAATCAAGCCCAGATATGGCCACATTGACGCAAAAATAAAAAAATTACGGCTTTTGGAATGCGGCGATGCAAAAAAGTTATTTTTTTCTAAAAGGCTTTTTATTGTGCAAACATAGGAAAACATATAAAACCTTTACATATTTGGTATCCCCGTAATCGTGTCGACCCATAGAATAAAGTTAACATGTTATTTACGCTGCATAGTAAACGGCGTAAATTTATAAATTGAAAATGAATGCTGGAATAGCTGCTTATTTTCAATTCTCTCCTAAAATAAAGTTAATAAGAGTTAATCAATATATTATAAGCATCTTATAATGGTACAATTACAAAATACAACTCGTCCCGCAAAAAACAAGCCCTTATACGGCTATGTCGACGGAATAAAAAAAAAGTTACGACTCTTGGAATGCGACCGTGAAAAAACAAAAAATAATCCTTGGTCATTAACGCGCAAAATGGCCTGGTCATTAAGGGGTTAATACAGGTTAAAACTAGCAAATAAAAACAAAGCGTCCTTTGAATGGACAGAAGTACTGTTAGAAGTGTCCAGGGATACAGAAGATCAATGTTTGAAATGCTTCAAAGATTTTCTTTGGTGTAAAAATTTAGAATTCGGGAACATCGGGATCTGCTGCAAAGCCGGCTGATTATTTGCATGCATACACAAGTTCTGATAGCTATGCTTTATAATGAGTGAGCTGGTGATCACTTTTTACAATTGTCTTCTGCGACAGAATGAAGTCAACTGATCAGCATTTTAACAATACATATGCCAATCATATGCGTGAAGACATGTTTTTATTTCCTGTTGCTTATATAGCGCCATCATATTCCCCAGCGCTGTACAGGGTGGTCATCATTCCCATCATCTCTTTTTTTTAAAAAGCTGCGCATGTGTTATACATAATATTTTGCCAAGTAAATGATGTGCTCTGCAACTCTCATAGATTTAGCATGTACTGTCTTCTTTCAATGACATCGCCCATACAACATAACATCAAAGTGAAATAATGTTTTGTGTTAGCTTGTTGCGTTCAGTCCTAAAAATTACAAACAAGACAGGTTTGAAGTCCCATTCAGCAGCCAAGTGGTTAAAGGTTTTAGCGTGCAGACTGGCCAGCAGGAGTTGGCGGTGTATAGCAAGGGGGACGCCAGCCTGTCTCCAAACTTTTTAGCCCTCCCCAAGTGCAGAGATGAAGGAAGAGCCCACTATAAATCACTGGAGATTAGAGACCCTGTTCTTGCCGACTCTGCAGGGTTGCACTGCTTAATGTCAAAGCCTCACGTATTACTTTAGCAGCTCTCCTTTTCTTTATTAAATCCACTTTGAAATAAAAAATGATGATCTTTCCAGTAAGGGGGAGAATGCCTAAAAGGATTTGCAAACTATCTGTTATGTTACATTACGGAGACTAATAACTGGCGAGGGAGCCGGGTGAAATTTTTGTATCACTCAGTAAACAAGCAGGCAGGATATGTAAAGGTTTCCCCAGTTGTGGATCTGTTTTTTTAGGAGATGACATATACTATCAATGTTTAGGGTGGATACTCCATACAATCCGAATAAATTATATGCATTCAGTGATTTCATTGAAAATTGTATATAATAATACCAAAAACAACAACAACAACAACAATAACAACCTCGGTGTGTTAAACATCAGAGTTGTATGGCATGTTCTATGTGCAAGAGCTTACAGTCTAGTGTAATGCAAATCCTCTCAATAATGTTTCTTGAGTAGCACATTCTGTAGTGGTGTAAATATTTAATCCGGAGAAGTTTGACCCAGTTTACTCGCTGTATCATTGTGTTTTGACTTGATAAAATAAGTTATAGAAATCATATATACAAATTTATAATATATTGTTCTGCAAACCACCTCTCACAGTGGCTGCCATGATATACTGACTGGCATCAAGAAATTGCTCATAATGCAACAAAATCCCCAAAAATATTTCAAGTGGCACCTAACCGGAACTACATTTAACCAAAATGATGATAATCTTTTGAGTTGGTAGAAAATATTTTTGAGCAGCTTTGAAACATTTTCTTTGTGGGGAACATCATCATTAAAATGTAGGTTTTAAATAATAACCTGACAATAATTTCATAATTGTCAAATTTTAGAAAATTAAGATAAGGTTACGTTTTTGGATTATATAGAATTAATTTAATTTGCTATATCTTTAAAAAATACCTGACCCATTTAAAGGGGCACAATTATGACAAATGTTTTAGTAGCGGGCTTTAATCCCTTTATGCAATTGGACATACCATTATGACGTAATTGCACGTCCTGATGATAGTGCAGGCACGGCTTCGATGATTGCCACCTGACTTTTTTTTGTAACAGGCGGGTTTAAAGAAACCATCGATCTTGGCAGTTTAACACCTTAGATGCCATAATCAATACTGATTGTGGCATTTAAGGTGTATAAAAAGGGGGACGGACAGTTTTAACAACATTCCCCACCATGGGCTGTCCTTTGATCATATATATATATATATATATATATATAACAATTATATATTTGGCATCCTGTAACCATAACAACCAATACTATAAAGCTAAAATGCTTATTGGTGTATAGCATAAAAAAAACAAGTAAAAAGAATTGCAGAATTGTTTTTTTATGCATTCTGATATTACAAAACCCCCCCTCATATAAATGAAACTTTGAAAACAAATTTAAAAAAAAGTTGTGGCTGTTAGAATACAGGGAGATATAAACCCAAAGTCCTTAATGCCAAAATTGGCTTCATTCTGAAGGGGTTAAACCCGGTGTAATGTGTTTGCTCCTTTACCCTCAATCTTCTTGAGCAGCTCGGGCTTTGTTTTATGATGTTTTGTCCCTCTCTCATGTAACCTGACCTAGGCTTAATGGCAATATTAACTTCTGTACCTATGTCTTGTAGCATAGTGAAAAGTGATAGACTGTTAGAACAGAAGACACCACATCTTAAAAGATTAACTAAACAACTGCCAGAGCTTGAAAGGTAAAATGATAAAATATGACGTTGTAAAATATAACTCACACAAGATACCGTAGTTACGTGGCTATTACCTATACCGATCGATAAGCCATTCCTAAACATAAATTTCTAGTCACAACATTTTCATTGTGTCCATCGCAGCCGTATTACATAGTGCATGTATTATATTCAGAAGAGTAAAACATTTTGTAACGTTTAAAGTCATGCCACCCAAAAGCAGACTGGCACATGATAAATACAAGAAACAATCAGTATCATATTCTGTAGTCAACAATTTCACATCGTGTGTTTTACAGCATTTCTGTAGAACAACAAGATCTGTATTATCTTTATTACGAGTAATGTATTACATCTACCTGCATCTTGGGGCATCTGTTTCCTGCTAAGCTGGAGACCTTTTTGGCCTAAACTTTTGTTCTGGATTTATCTCTCTTTCGGTTCCATTCATGTTTAAACAACTTTATCTCTGTCAAATGATGGAGTCTTCCTGCTGCTTGATGTTACGGGCCTGGATAAAACGGTCTCTGCCACTAAATATTAATACAAACTGTTGACTTTAGTTCCTTCTGGTTTCTTTTTTTCTTATTATTTCGGTAACTAGTTCAAATAACATATAATAACATTGTCATATGCAATGAAAACAATATGGCTCGTCCCACAATTCCCTACAGACCCAAAGAGAAGGGAGAAAAAAGGCTTTTCACTGATCCGTAGACATAAATAAATATGTGGTGGCATTTATAATGTATGATTTGCAGGTCTGTATTTATATAGTGGTGACACAGGCTATTTGCACACGTGTCCTTAATAGATGTAGAAGACAATGTAATGTATCTAGGAGATAAGTGCTAATGTGTTTGTAATATATCTTACAAAGGATGTGCACTATTATACAAGTACCCTATAGCATTCAGGAGGGGAAACTGAGCAGTCCTTTAACTATTTCATAAATTTCGGCCTTATCTGCTTAAATCAATTAATGTTGTGATAATTGCAAAGATCTAAAACAATATTAATCCTAAAGAAATGTGTTTAACTTTCTTAGAAATAATATAGCAAGACTATGAATATTATATTGCTTTGTTTAGCTTTTATGTTTAGTACACATAATTGTGCCCAATTTGCACAGGAAATTAAAAGGGTTGTTTAGTCAAATTACTGGAAAATGAATTGCATGTCCCAAAATCCGCACATTTTTATATAATCACCTTTACTTGAATCGCACATATTTTTTTATGCAGAAATATTCTACACAAAGATGCCCTTACTTTCTGCAGTATAAAGCTGTGTCCATCTTCACCACCGCATTTTTTTACTGTTCCAATACAGTTAGGGTATGTTTACACGGCTTATTTTTCGGGTCGTAAACGCCTCAAAAAACGGCTGAAAAAATGGAAGCTTAATGCCTCCAAACATCTGCCCATTGAATTCAATGGGGAAAACGGCGTTTCGTTCCAATATGGCGTTTTTAAAAAAAAACGGAATGTAAAACAAATCAGCGTAGAAAGAAGTGCATGTCATTTTTTGAGCCGTTTTTCATTGTGTCAATAGAAAAACAGCTACAAAATCGGCCGCTTAAAAGGAATAAAAAAAACGTTTGATGCTTAAAAAATAACTGAAAATCAGAGGCTGTTTTCCTTTGAAAACAGCTCTGTATTTTGCAGCCGTTTTTAGTTTTGCATGTGAACATACCCTTAAAATGAAAAAAAATCAGGCAACTTTGCAATACGTCTTTAGAAAAAAAATCCTACTATTTTCTGTCTACTGTTCCGATAGAGACCAGTACATCTCCATAGCAACAGACTATGCAAACCCTGTGTAGTCTGATCCTACAGTCATTCTCCCTTCTATCTGTCCTTCTATCTTTTCCCTACCATACATTACCTAGGTTAGCAAGAAGTAGACAGATAAAAGGATTATGACTACACAGGATTTGTTTGAAGTCTGTAACTATGGAGATGCATAGGTCTGCTTAGGAGATGTAGACATTAAATGATAGGAAAGTTTTAATCAAGACTATTTACAAAATTGCGAAAGAAGAGCATATAGTTGGAAATTTCCCATTTCCTAGTGTATTTGTGTAAACTTGTTTCCAAAAACATATTTTACCTTTTTTCTTATAGGCAACATTAGCAGAATATGGGCCTTGTTATATGCCGTCATGATCGTGGGGTTCGAACAAAACCTGTCCTCTGCTGAATTCACTGCAGCCCTGCAGGGAAATTGTGTTTTTCCTGCTTAAAGGGGGTATCATTCCTATAACAACATTACATTGGTAAATTTCTAGTTATATAATCCCATAATATAATCATTAAAGTGGCTTCAAAGCAGAGCCTCCCCTTTAATACCAAAATTTGGCTCTGTGCACATCCAGGATCTTCACTGCTGTCATTGGTAATAATAATAATAATAATAATAATAATAATAATAACAATAATAATAATAATAATCCTTATTTATATAGCACGAACATATTCTGCAGCCCTTGGGGTACATGTACAGACAAAGAAGACATTATATAGTAACAAAAATAATTAACAATTCAAACAAGAAAAGTGAGGGCCCTGCTCTCAAGAGCTTATAATAAATAAGGAAATAGGGGTGACACAAAATTTAAAACATTACTTGTTTTGTATAATGGTCCAGCCATCTTTTTATAAAAATACAGTAGTACACATAAAGCTTCATAAGCCAGTCATCCGGTCAGTATCTGTGTATGACAGTTATGAAGTGCATCAGGGTGCAAGGAGTGTGGGGGTACTGTTGCATGACAGGATCAAATTCTGAGGAATAATCAATCACAGTTCATGGGTCCACACTTTCCCCAGTGTCACAAGTGGACTGTCTCGGGACAACCCTTGACTCCATCCTAAAAAAATATTTCCCAAATCTGCTCCCTCCTCAACCTCCAGTCTACAAAATTGCTTGAACACGCCCTCATCATCTCCCACCTAGACTACTACAATATTCTTCTCAGTGTGCTCCCATCTAACACTCCTGCAACCCTCCAATCAACCCTCAACACTGCTGCCCTGTTAATCTACCTCTCCCTTTGTTTCACCTTTGCCTCTCCCCACTGCCAATCCCTTCATTAGCTACCCATTGCCCGGTAAATTCAGTTCAAAATATTAACCATGACATACACTACCGTTCAAAAGTTTGGAGTCACCCAGACAATTTTGTGTTTTCCATGAAAACTCACACTTATATTTATCAAATGAGTTGCAAAATGACTGGAAAATATAGTCAAGACATTGACAAGGTTAGAAATAATGATTTTTAATTCAAATAATAATTTTCTCCTTCAAACTTTGCTTTCGTCAAAGAATGCTCCATTTGCAGCAATTACAGCATTGCAGACCTTTGGCATTCTAGCTGTTAATTTGCTGAGGTAATCGGGAGAAATTTCACCCCATGCTTCCAGAAGCCCCTCCCACAAGTAGGATTGGCTTGATGGGCACTTCTTGCGTACCATACGGTCAAGCTGCTCTATGGGGTTGAGATCTGGTGACAGCGTTGGCCACTCCATTACAGATAGAATACTAGCTGTCTGCTTCTTCCCTAAATAGTTCTTGCATAATTTGGAGGTGTGCTTTGGGTCATTGTCCTGTTGCAGGATGAAATTGGCTCCAATCAAGCGCTGTCCACAGGGTATGGCATGGCGTTGCAAAATGGAGTGATAGCCTTCCTTATTCAAAATCCCTTTTACCTTGTACAAATCTCCCACTTTACCAGCACCAAATCAACCCCAGACCATCACATTACCTCCACCATGCTTGACAGATGGCGTCAGGCACTCTTCCAGCATCTTTTCAGTTGTTCTGCGTCTCACAAATGCTCTTCTGTGTGATCCAAACACCTCAAACTTCGATTCGTCTGTCCATAACACTTTTTTCCAATCTTCCTCTGTCCAATGTCTGTGTGCTTTTGCCCATATTAATCTTTTCCTTTTATTAGCCAGTCTCAGATATGGCTTTTTCTTTGCCACTCTGCCCTGAAGGCCAGCATCCTGGTGTCAACTCTTCACTGTAGACGTTGAAACTGGCGTTTTGCGGGTACTATTTAATGAAGCTGCCAGTTGAGGACCTGTGAGGCGTCTATTTCTCAAACTAGAGACTCTAATGTACTTGTCTTGTTGCTCAGTTGTGCAGCGGGGCCTCCCACTTCTCTTTCTACTCTGGTTAGAGCCTGTTTGTGCTGTCCTCTGAAGGGAGTAGTATACACCGTTGTAGGAAATCTTCAGTTTCTTGGCAATTTCTCGCATGGACTAGCCTTCATTTCTAAGAACAAGAATAGACTGTCGAGTTTCACATGAAAGCTCTCTTTTTCTAGCCATTTTGATAGTTCAATCGAACCCACAAATGTAATGCTCCAGATTCTCAACTAGCTCAAAGGAAGGTCAGTTTTATAGGTCCTCTAAACAGCAAAACTGTTTACAGCGGTGCTAACATAATTGCACAAGTGTTCTCAATTGTTTTCAAGTGTTTTCTAATAATCCATTAGCCTTCTAACACAGTTAGCAAACACAATGTACCATTAGAACACTGGAGTGATGGTTGCTGGAAATGGGCCTCTATACACCTATGTAGATATTGCATTAAAAACCAGACGTTTGCAGCTAGAATAGTCATTTAGCACATTAACAATTTATAGAGTGTATTTCTGATTAATTTAATGTTATCTTCATTGAAAAAAACTGTGCTTTTCTTGCAAAAATAAGGAAATTTCTAAGTGACCCTAAACTTTTGAACGGTAGTGTACAAAACTGTCCCCTTCACACATCTCTGCCCTAATATCTCAATACCTACTCACAGATAATCTTCGGTCCTCAAAAGACCTGCTTTGCTCCCCTCTTATCTGCTACTCACATCATTGTCTCCAAGATTTCTTCTGTGCATCCCCCATGCTCTGGAACTACCTACTTCTGCGCATAAGACTCTCTACCACCATGCAATACTTCAAAAGCAACCTGATAACCCATCCCTTCAGAAAAACATACAACCACAATTACCCTTCTGCCACTACACTACCTTGATAAACAGCTTCTACACAAACCTTTTGACATTTTTCCCCATCCGTTGTAGATTGTCAGCCATCAGGGTCCTCTCCTTCTGCACCAGTCTGTCGCTCATTAAGCTCATAATTATTGTTTTTACTGTCTCATGTTATGTACCTAAACCCTTTTTTCATATAGACATCGTCCCGGAATTAATGGCCCTTTAAAATAATAATAATAATAATAATAATAATAGGGGGTAAAGGAAAGGTTAGGGAATCTTATAGGCCTGTGTAAAAAGATGTGTTTTCAGATCATGCTTAAAACTGTAGATGTTCAGAATTATCTTATTGTCCGTAGAAGTGCATTCCAGGGGATTGGTGCAACATGATGAAAGTCTTTTAGATGGGAGTTTTTAGATGGGAGTGGCAGGTTCGGTTGGTGCATGTCTGCGGTAGTACTCATTATATGGACTGTAGTTTTAGCATATAGCATACACATTCAAAAAAGAGTGGCCAACAGCTATGGAACAGCTATTTATTCAAATGTGTATTATAGAATCAATATTGGCAAATTTTACCAGTCTTTAACTGGTTGCCAACACAGGACGAGAATACTCGTCCTGAGCGGCAGGTACTTGGCGCATCAGGACGAGTATTCTCGTCCTGTGTGACAGCCAGTGTCTGTGCGCCACGATGAGCGGGGCAATGGCTGTAACACACAGCCGCAGCCCCGCTCTAATGGTGTAGAGAAGAGGAACCTCTTCTCTCTGCTGTTAACCCCTTGAATGCCGCGATTCAAGCTGATCGAGGCATTCAAAGCTAAAGTGAGAAGGGGGTCTCCTCTTTGATCGCGTCACAGGAAATCCCTGTGACGCGATCAATGTCTATACCTGGTATGGGCAGACAGCCCAGGGTCCATTGAACGACCCCAGGGCTGTCTGACCATATTCCCTGTTGTTAGGGCATACTGAGGTATGCCCTAACAATTGCCTGCATACAATCAGTACACAGGCTAATGTACTGGGATATAGATATATGCCAGTACATTAAAGTTCAAAAATCTAAATCAAAATGAAAAATCCCTCTATGGGATTAAAAAAAAAGTTAAAGGGAATGTGTCTGTGCACTGCCAGAAGCTGGGCGTTCTGAAGAGAAGTGGATGATACTTCTCGTCAGAACGCCCAGCTAGTAAAAGTAGTAAAAACGCCCCGATGTACGCACATAATACACGCCCACTTGGACTTTTACTTTAAACACGCCCACTTGGACTTTTGCAAGCCTCATTTGCATAAATACAAAAATGGTCATAACTTAAAAATAAAAACGTTACTGTAATCTACATTGCAGCGCCGATCTGCTGCAATAGCAGATAGGGGTTGCAAAATCTGGTGACAGAGCCTCTTTAAGTTAATAAAAAAAAAGTTATGTTAAAGAAAAAAATATATTGTAAAAAAAACCCATAGAAATTCACATTTTTATTACAATAAATAAACTTTTCAAAATAGAAGTCCCAAAACATGAAATAATATACACATATTTGGTATCAGCACATCCGTAACAACCTGTACAATAAAGGTATAATGTTATTTATGATGATCGGTGTATGGTGTAAAAAAGAAAACTGCAGCGGAACTGCTTTTTTTTCTATATTTTTGCCGAAATAAAAATGTATAGAAATTAAACGATAATGTAAATGTACCATAAATAGTACCTACATAAAGTACAACTCGTCCCGCAAAAAACAAAGTCTCATACAGCTACGTCGGACAAAAAAATTGAAAAGTTATGAGCACCGGGATGCAAAGAGGGAAATCTAAAAAAATGGTTCGGTCCTCAAGGCCAAAATTGGCCGTGTCCTTAAGAGGTTAAACTATGTATTTATATATATATATATATATATATATATATATATATATATATATATATATATATATATATACATTATGATTTATTCTACAGAAGAATCATTTGTACAGTATTATATGCATCATACTATGGTATTATTTCTTCAGCATCACCAGTTTATTATTCCTCAAGAAAATTATTATCGAGCCATTGAGTTGACTAACTACAGAAACCATCACTAATCTTAAATAAAGCCTCACTCATTAAATAATTCCTACAGCTGTCACCTATGGATCTACATTTGAAGTAAGACATTTAGTTCTGTTGGTACTGGGCACTAAGTTCAAAGTGGAACATTTTGCACTGCATGTGGTTCCTTATCTTTATAAAATAAATACCAATAATTGTCAACATATTTGACATTTTGTACAAAGTTTTTTTTTGTTTTTAGTATTTTGTTTTTCATTGCCTCTGCTTATAGTTTTGCCAGTACGGAAATGTATTCTTTTGAAGAATCCTTCATAACTCATATCTCAATTAACATATCAACGTATACATTTAGAGTTGTGGGTCACTTAGCTACACTCAGTACGGCTTAATTGTCGAGCTTTTCCATGTTTGCTTTACTACAAGAACATTTGTTTGAAGCACGTCTGTAAAAATCCTGAACATCGTGACAAGTAGCCCTGGAAAATGTTTCACATACTTTAATGGGTTCGGGAATGAAGAATGAAAGTATACATTTTCAACAGAAGCGACTAGGAACAATTTACAATCACATACATGCGTTACTTTTGAGGATATCAATGTCTGAGTTTTAATTAGGTGAGGAGGCTGCAAATAGCCTAAAATAACAAAAGGCACTATAGTGCCATGCCAACTAACATCACCCTTGCCGCTGCTGATACATGCAATGGAAAGATGGGGAGTCATTGAAGCGTGGAAGTAAACAAGAGCTGGTGGGTGATCAGAAACAGGCAGCGTGGACACGGTGGGCATTGTAAAGTGTGAGTATCGTACCATTTTATTATTTTAAGCTATTTCCAACCTCCTGTCCCTCACTCATGAATTAATAGTAGACCAAAATATAAAACATTTCTCAAATACATATAATTAAGTAAATGTAAAAATATCCTCTCTAATTTAGCGGTAAAAGCTATGGCCCTTTAAGCAGGGTTGCCAAACATACGTAAATTTATGGACAGTCCGCAAAAATGGGTGTTTTTTTTCTGCCGTCCATAGCGTCCGACAGAAAAAAGCACCGTCCGGGATTTTTCCTCATTCTCACAGAACTTTGCACTGCGCATGTGCTAAAATGTATATGCGCAGTGCAAAGGAAAAATATGCCGCGGCCGGGCATATTTTCAGATTCCGCTTGACTTCTGTGTAATCTGAAAATATGCAGGCCGCTGCCAAGTGAGGTCGGTCCCGAGAGTGGTCCAATCCAGTCACCTGACCTCACATCAGCGACATAAGGTCAGGTAACTCAGGTCAGGTGACTGGATTGGTCCACTCCTGGGCCGTCACCGACCCCAGTAAGAAGTGGAACTCCTCCACTGCGCCGCATGACCTCCTTGGCACCTACTAACGGTGAGTCACGTCAGGCAGAGCTAAGAGTGGTACTAAGAGCAAGGAGGGGTTTGGCATTAGGAGCAAGCAGGGGAGTTTAGCACTAAGAGCAAGGGGAGAGTTTGGCACTAACAGCAAAGGGGGGAAGTTTTGTACTAAGAGCAAGTGGGTAGTGTGGTGCTATTTAAAAGGGGCGGAGTGTGGCACTATTTACAAGGGGGAGCTGTATGGTGCTATTTACAAGGGGGCTGTGTGGCACTATTTACAAGGAGGGGCTGTGTAGCGCTATTTACAAGGGGGGCTGTGTGGCGCTATTTACAAGGGGGAGCTGTGGCGCTGTTTACAAGGGGGAGCTGTGTGGCGCTATTTACAAGGTGGAGCTGTGTGGCGCTATTTACAAGGGGGAACTGTTCAGCACTATTTACAAGGGGGGCCGTGTGGCTCTACCTTCAAGGGGGGAGCTGTGTGGTGCTATCTACAAGGGGGGCTGTGTGGCGCTATCTACAAGGGGGTGCTGTGTGTAGCGCTATCTACAGGGTGCACAAAGTGGACACGGTTACTGATGGGCTACTTTTATTGTGTCGAGCATTGAGGGATCATTATTACCATATGGGGCACTGTGATTATGAGTTTGTTTAGAGGATGGGGTAAAGGTGGGGAGGACGCTGAAAAAGCGAGAAACCAACATGTCCGTGGGTCAAATTCTGCAGAGACGAGTCGTGGCTGGAATAAGTTGTCACAGTGGTCTGGGCCGGATAGAGAATAAAAGGGAAAGTGAACGACTCTAATTAGAGAAAACATCACCTAAATTAGCGTGGGAAAGCTACAAGCGGAGCTGTGATTGGCGAGTCACTCCTAGCACAGTGCACAGGCAGTGATTTTGTAATGTGTCCGTAAAAATGTTGGTCTGTCTGTGAATTTCAGGTCAGTTTTCCACCCTGCCTTTAAGAGCTGAGACGACTTGGCTCTCCACATGTGAGCAGTTCAAGTCTCACTAGATTTTGTCTGCTGTGTGAGATTTCCTGCTTCCGAGCTGGGAGAGTCCACTGGGTAGGGGGAAACTGTGAGTGTGCAGCATGTATACACAGTGAAGATCTCTGCTGATATATTACTTCATGCTGTTTGTGATATGTAAGATGTTTCTCCTGTGTATTATGGAGCAGCTAGAAGAGATGAAGGTAATCTGAAGAGTCCCCCACTAGAAACACCACAGATACAAGGACTTGTCACAGCTTCTCTCCCACTTTCTTCTGTGTGGCTGCTTGTTCTGTGTGTATGCAGTGAGAGACACAGATTAACTCTTTACAAGCAGCTGTCTCCTCTTTCTCTAGCAGATTTACCCTTTACAAGCTCCTGGCTGGAAGTGAGCCAATATCATGCCCGATTTGCGTTTCGCTGATTCGTCACCCAATACGAGGCATTGGCAAGATTCACCAGGTTTGAGATTTGCTTTTGGCGAATTGATGATAAAAATAGGGGAATCCTTTCTCCCATTGTATTCTATGGACCAGAAAATCGCCAAAATTGCCAAACAGGAAAATTGATTTGCTCAGCCCAAATCCTGACAAAATCTGTGCACAAAACTCCACTTTACCATTCAGATACTGTATAGAATCAACTCCTCCCCCTACAATTAGAACCTCCAAGATAAAAACACGCCCAGTTGTCTATTAAGAAACTAATTAGAATAAATCTAAAATTGCTCATAACTTGCTCAAAAATGATCATTTTTCAAAATAAAAACCACTTCTGTTATCTACATTCCAGCGCCTATCAGATTATGTAGGAGATAGGGCACTTATAATCTGGTGACACAGCCTCTTTAAAGCTGTCCTGTAATACTGAGGAAAATCTGATCCAGGGAAGAGTTTTGACTTACATAGTATGGCGCCACCTGTTGTATAGTAATGTTCACATCCACCTAGTGAGCTGAGTGCTAATGGAAACTCATGCTCAGATACTCTCCCCACAGCCAGGTCTCTGCGTAATAGTCCTGTATTTACTGCAGAGCAGCCATAAGAAAATGTATTTCTTCCCTGATTGTTAAGGAAGGAGCAGATTCTCTTCAGTAGCATGGCAATATAGCTGAGGAGACTCTTTCAGCAGGGGAAGTAAGAAAGGAATAACAGAATATATCATCAGCTCCCAGAAGGGGGGATGAGACTGGTTCTGCTCTGAGCCTACCCCCAGCAGCACAGATTAGCAGCGGCACCAAGGGGGACACATGGAAGCAAAATGATGAAAAAGGTATTTTTTTATGCTATAATCTGTGTAAATTATTTCTAAACAGCTATTACATTTCAGGACTTTTGGTATGAAAGCGATTTATGGAATAACCTCTTTAACCCGTTAGTGACCGGCCCATCGTGTTTCTACGTCGGTCACTAACGGGCCTTATTCCGATGCCATTGACTTTTTACGTCGCGGCATCGGAATAAGTAAACAGCAGGGAGCTGTCAAATCTCCCTGCTCTCAGCTGCTAGAGGCAGCTGAGGGCTGGGAGCATCCCTGCTCTGCCGTGTGAGATCGATATTAGTATCGATCTCACACGTTTAACCCCTCAGATGTGGTGCTCAATAGCGAGCACCGCATCTGAGTGGTTTTGGAGAGAGGGAGGGAGCTCCCTCTCTCCCCCACCGACACCCGGCGATACGATCGCCGAGTGTCTGTGTCTCTAATGGCAGCCGGGGGTCTAATAAAGGCCCCCAGGTCTGCCTGGAGTGAATGCCTGCTAGATCATGCCGGAGGCATGACCTAGCAGATGCCTGTCCGTGTTAAACGGCCAGGCAGTAATACACTGCAATACAGAAGTATTGCAGTGTATCATAATAGCGATCGCAGAATCGCATATTATAGTCCCCTAATGGGACTAGTAAAAAAGTGAAAAAAAGTTTAATAAAGTTAATTTAAAAAAAAATGTGAAAAAAAATGAAAAACCCAGCTTTTCCCCTTACAAACTGCTTTTACTATTAAAAAAAACAAAATAAAGTTAAAAAGTTACACATATTTGGTATCGCCGCGTCCGTAACGACCCCGACTATAAATCTATTACATTATTTAACCCGCACGGTGAACGCCGTAAAAAAATTAATAAAAAACTATGGAAAAATTGCTGTTTTCTGTGAATACTGACTTTAAAAAAATGGGATAAAAAGTGATCAAAAAGTCGCATCTACTCCAAAATGGTACCAATAAAAACTACAAGTCGTCCCGCAAAAAAAAGCCCTCACACAACCGCATCGGCGAAAAAATAAAAACGTGACGGCTCTTCAAATATGGAGACACAAAAACAAATAATTTAGAAAAAAAAGCGTTTTTACTGTGTAAAAGTAGTAAAACATACAAAAACTATACAAATTTGGTATCGTTGCAATCGTAACAACCCGCTGAATAAAGTTATTGTCTTATTTATACCACACAGTAAACGGCGTAGATTTAGGACGCAAAAAAGAGTGGCGAAATTTCAGATTTTTTTCTATTCCCCCCAAAAAAAAGTTAATAAAAGTTAATCAATAAATAATATGTCCCCCAAAATGGCGCAATTAAAAAATACAACTCGTCCCGCAAAAAACAAGACCTTATACAGCTATGTCGACGCAAAAATAAAAACGTTATAGCTCTTGGAATGCGACGATTGAAAAACATAAAAAATAGCTTGGTCATTAAGGTCCAAAATAGGCTGGTCATTAAGGGGTTAAGACAAGGACATCCCCTTTAAAGGAGTTATCTGAAGACCAAAAACGGCCAAGCATTTATGTTATAATGTAAAATAAAGTCACTTACTAATATACTATCATTTTCAACTCTGTCCTGAATGGCGTAGTCCAAACCCAGTCACGTGGTACCAGAAGCCCTGTATTCTTTGTAATATTGATGGCGCATCGACACAATCCCACGTGACTGAGGGCTTGCTTCCCCTCCAGTCAATGTTGGCGCATCATCAAGCGCATGATCATAAGGGGCTGGCACTTTGACTTCACAGTAAGCCAGCCCCTTTGTATTCTATTGAATAGCAGAGAACATGGTTGCGCATGAAAATAAAAGTGTGCTTGTGTGAGGAGCAGAGGGAGTGCCAGGACTTGTAGTAATGCGCTGAATTAGTAAATCTTATAGCCAGAATAGAAAGAAACATCAGGGCTCTGCAAGTAACAAGAATTTCAAGTTTTTGTAAGTAAAATGATATATATGAATGAGGAAACATGTCTAAAGGTGTTTTTGTTTTTATGTTTTTTTTCCAACCACTTTCGCTCCCTATTCTTTAGAATGTCTATGACTATTCTCCACTGTCAGTTTTCTGCATCTTCTGCGGATTCTTTTTGCATATCTGTCATTTCGTTAAAAAAGTTGAAACAACTGTAATTAATTCCAAAGTCTGGTTTAACAGTACAAGTGACACACAGCGATAGAGAAATGATTCAAAGGGAAAATGATTAAAAAGGATGTCTTGTAGCAAATGTGTTTAGATGTCTGTGGTTAGTATTCTAGTTCTTTTTGGAAAGCTTCCTTCTTTGGTAAAAATAACCAAAACATACTGTAAGAATGGCCTTGAAGTTAAAAGTCACCGCTCCTCACTGGGTGACTCATTTGTAAAGGAGTGGGATGGTAGTGTAAGGTTTTTCTCAGCCTAAAACTTATTATGTGTGTGGTCCTACATTTTCTTCAAGTTGTCTAAAGTGGAAAAGTTTTATTTAGCACTCTTGGCGGAGCTATTAGCTAATGAAAGGCTTAGCAGATACTGGTTTATACACATACATCTTCTTTATTATTTTTTGATAAAATACACAATATATGTATATTTCCGTTTTCTCTAATGGTTTCATGCTATTATCCTTGCAGTTACAGAATTGCTTGAGGAACACTGTATCCGTACTGGTACAGTAGCTGCCAGCTATTTAATGCTTATAAAGCCAGTATATAATTCCCGGGAAACTGAAAAGCGAAATGGGCTATAAACCGTATTAACTATTTTACGAACCTATTATATCTATATATAAGTAGGGACATATGATTTGTTAAAACTTTGTTAGAAAATGTAAGTAGAGTATTTATGTTATCAGCAAAGCAGCAAGTGTGCTCCCACTGTCAAAGTAAGGTCAGGTACAGATAAGTGTCAAGTATATGTCAACAGCAAAGAGATGATTGTTGAGACCAAAGGAGTATTGAGGTCACCGGCAAGTGTCTAGTCAAAGAAAATTAGGGGAACTAAGATAATGACTTGAAGTGCAAAAAAGCAGAGATCCGCGTATACAATGCTGGGTATGCATGCCATGATGAAAACCAACTGAACTGTTTGGAAGGCTATCTATGGTAGGTCTACCGATAGCATTGAACATTTCTTTCGTAAGTCTGAGCTTTGAACAGGTGGTCCTTTCCAATACGCTGAACAGCCTGGTTAGCCTTTTATTCATAAAATGAAATATTATATCTATGAGAAGTCCTTTACTGTAGTAGTGCTGCTATGGTGTTTTGTGTTTTTCCCTTATAGATCACCATATAGATGGCACCCAGTGGTATGCCTAGCCTGATTTGTCAACTAAATTCCACATAAGGCCAATTCTAAGGCAGCATTTTGTGTACCTTAATCATTTCTTACAAATGAGATAGGAATAATCGGAACAGGCCCTTCACCAAGCAACATAGAGCCCTGCATATGGAGTTCAGCATATAATAGCATATATTGTACTTTTTCAACCTTTACAAATAGCATTAAGCGGTTCCATTAAAGGGGTTGTCTCATCAGATACATCCTCGTTCAGAACGGAGTCACTGCCAGGCATTTACCCTGCAGCAGTCTATTCTGGGAGAATGGCTGTCCATGGCAGTCCATGTAATATATGGACATCACAAATCTGCCGGAAAGGTAGCTGTTCTTACACGGATGGTCTCTATTCTGGCTTATTGAGGTTGTCTGGATCTGAATTTATATATTTTATTTGTTTTTTTTATAGATATATATTTGAACGATGTCTTTTCATGACTGTTCAATCTGTTCTTTGGAAGTGTAAGAAATTGTTGGTAATAAGCAGTATTTTTTGGGGTTCTTATTGTAGCTTTTAAACTTTATTTCTGTCTTTTGGCTTTTTGACATGGGAAGAGAAATTGTGGGCAAATACAGGTGATCATGCAGTGAGAAGCTCCATAGTTTTTATGTTATTCCATTTGTATTAACCCGTTTAGCCACCGTGAAGTAACTGTATATCATGGATTGGCTTACATTACATGCACGGGCACAGAATCTGTGCATGTGTGATCACCGCAGGAGCCCAATGTTGTCTGACAATTAGGTTCCCGCTGCAATGGCCGGAATCGAAGATAACTTAAATCCTAGCCGTTTACCCCCTTAAATGCTGTGGTCAAAAGTAATTAAGTGATTTGACAAAGGGAGGGGGCTCCTGCAAGCCTGTCATGGCTATATGCCTATTAGGCAGTCACAGAGGGAAAGCTCCCATTGTACACACTAAAAGTATCCAGAGGGCTCCATTAGCTGAACAAATTCCAAAAGTGTATCCTATTGGCCTCCGTCGTGCTGGTATATATCACTATATCTTGTTTTTTTAAAGGATGCAATAGCGTGGTAGAATGCGCTATTCCATCTTGCCCGAATCACAAATTTTTTAACATGGGATCCTATGGGAGACGTATACCACTGAATGGCATACGTCACAGGTGTTACAATTAACGTATACATCATTGGCTTTTCAAAAGACTTTCATGATGTATCGGTTAAATTGATATCATTATAGTCTATGGGCAACGAAAACGTTGAATAGATGCTTAATAGTGGCAACCATCACCCATAGCCCATAATGGTATTCGTATAACCAATACGTCTTGAACTCTCATAACCTCAATTCACGACGTTTCCATTTAACAGATACCATTAAAGTCTGGTGTGCTGGGTGCCACTGTTAGGAAGTGACGTTGTGGCGATACGCGTGGGGCGCTTTATACCTCCATAAACCGTGTGTTTGGACACTTCACTATGCCTTCAGGACTCATTTATTCACATGGTCTAATGCAATATTCTTTTTATCTGTGTCCATATCTTTGTCATCATTACGTGAGGGTTATTTGAGGTAGGTTCTTTTCTGGGGGAGTTAGTATTGGGCTGCTTATCAGGGCAGTATCACCCAGTTGAACCAGTTATAGCAGCCATCTGCTTTTTTAAATGTTTTTATAGTGTTTGTGGAGTATTTTTTGTTAATAAATTTATACGCTTTATTATATATTCTTTGTGTCTATACACTTTTTGCCATATACATACCCGTGCGTGTTCTTTGTCTTCATCCACTGTAAGGCATCCGTCACAGTGTAACGTATACATCGGGAACTGTATCCCCACGTATACATCAAGCACAGAAAGAAAATGTGGCGTATATGTATGGTATCTCCATGATCATAATGACCCACAATAATAAATTTAACATGTTATTTAAAGAGGCTCTGTCACCAGATTCTCAAACCCCTATCTCCTATTGCATGTGATCGGCGCTGCAATGTAGATAGCAGTAACGTTTTCTGAAAAAAAAGCGTTCATTTTTGGCCAAGTTATGAGCTATTTTATATATATGCAAATGAGCTTTGAAATGGACAACTGGGCGTTTTTTTTTTCGTTATGTCCAACTGGGCGTGTATTGTGTTTTTAACTGGGCGTGTTTACGTGTATGACGCTGACCAATCAGTGACCAGTCAGCATCATACACTTCTCTCCATTGATTTATACAGCAGCGATGTGCAGCCACATAAACAGAGATTAACGTTAATCAAGTGTCCTGATAATGAATACACATGACCATCCAGCCTGGACGTCATGTGTATTCAGAATCCTGACACTTCTGACTCTTTTCTGTGAGATTCCAGCAAGCCACGCGTAATCTCGCGAGATTACGGAGGTAAACGAGATTTCGTTTCCCGTGCTGGAAATCTCACAGAAAAGATTCAGAAGTGTGAGGATTCTGAATACACATGACGTCCAGGCTGGATTTCATGTGTATTCATTATCAGGACACTTGATTAACGTTAATCTCTGTTTATGTGGCTGCACATCGCTGCTGTGTAAATGAATGGAGAGGAGTGTATGACACTGACTGGTCACTGATTGGTCAGCGTCATACACGTAAACACGCCCAGTTAAAAACACAATACACGCCCAGTTGGACATAACGGAAAAAAAACGCCCAATTGTCCATTTCAAAGCTCATTTGCATATATATACAATAGCTCATAACTTGGCCAAAAATGAAAGTTTTTTTTAAAAAAAACACGTTACTGTTATCTACATTGCAGCGCCGATCACATGCAATAGGAGATAGGGATTTGAGAATCTGGTGACAGAGCCTCTTTAAACCGCATGGTGAAAGCTGTGCAAAAAAAGTAAATAACGATGACGGAATTGCTTTTTTCCATTCTCTCCCCAAAAATAGTAAAAATGAATCAATAAGTCCAAAAATTCTATGATTGAAAACTACCTTTCGTCCCACCTCTCGATGGAAAAATAAAAATTTTATGGCTCTTGGAATGCCCAGATGCAACGAGTAATAATTACTTTAAATTTTTTTTAAATGCGTTTTTATTGTGTATATAGTATAACATAAAACATATTTAGTATCACCATAATCGTACCAACCCATAGAATAAAGGTAACTTGTTATTTACACGGTTAATGGCGTAAATTTAAAATCCAATAAAAAAATAAATCGAAATTGCTGATTTTTTTCATCCCCCCAGAAAGAGTTAATAAAAGTTAACTAATTAATTAATTAATTCGAGGTAGCCAAAAGTTATGACTCTCTGAATGCGGAAACGCAAAAAGCAAAATAATTCCTGAAGGCCTTAAAGGGGTTGTCCATGTTCTGAAAACTGATGACCTATCCACCGGATAGGTCATCAGTATATCATCGGTGCAGGTCTGACACCCGGGCCCCGCCACCGATAAGCCGCTCCGGTGGCCTGAGGGCACCAGATGTTATGGCACATAATGCTATGTACAGAGCCTGGAAACAGTTGGCTTCGTACATAGCATAGCAACCGTGCTGCAGAACTGCAGATTCACTCCTATTCACTTGAATAAGAGCGGAGCTGCAGTACTGCATCTCGGCCGCTATTCGTGGCCGGAGCTAACTACTTCCAGCATGTATCTCCGGAGCACGGAGACACCGGACCAGCTGATCTGTGCTGGACTCGGGTGTCAGACCCCCACAGATCATGTACTGATGACCTATCCGGTGGATAGGTCATCAGTTGTCAAAAGATGGAGGCTTGGTACTTAAGCGGTTAAAATGATAAACAAAGATACATGCAAATAAAGAAATACAAGGGCAGAATACTAAACCACATATTTTACAATGAATAAATGCACGGAATACAATACAACATATTAAATCCATGAAATGCCATGTGTAACCTGTGCAGCAGCACAGGGACCCAATAGGTAATGGGGCCCACTGTTACTTTTTTTTTTTACAAATTTTAGCTTTGGACAAGTTGATTAGAAATGAAACAATGTTTAATAAATAAATAAAACCCCAAAAATATGTTTAATGTTAAATTGTTTCTGTCCAGCGTCTCTTGGGCCATCTTCCTACTATAAATGCAGGGTAAAGAAATGTAGTAATACTTCATAAAACCGGAGATCAGTGTAGTCACCTGCTGACGGAAGTGCCTGTTGCAAGGCAATGGTCCAAAGATATTCATATAGATTTTTACTGACATTATGTACAGGTGGCATGATAGAACCGTGAGCTTAATTTGCTAAAATTTGTCTTGCGAAATATACTTGCGCCAAAACCTTTCTGTATGCTAATAAAAGTCTTACTATTGTATACTGGACTAGAGATAGTGGGGCTCAGGATATATCTTTCAGCTTATATTTCCATGACAGAGCGCAGAGCTGTACTGGTATACAAGGATATTTTATGTTTCTTGAACTTGTGTTGTCAAGCCTCGCTCAGCTGCTCTGCCCCCTATTACTGTATCTCCGGCTCCTTTTATAAGATTGTTCTCTCCTAATAAAACATTGCTGCTTTCTTCCATTCATGCTATGGTTTTATATGCTATAACGTTCTAAACCATTTACATGGTTTTCCTTTTTGTTCCTTTAAAACTGTGACGTTAACAGTTTTTTCTATTATTATTTTAAGAACTATACGTGTAAATTATTATGTAGGATGGACATTTCGCTTACTTTACAGAAATGTTCAATTCCAACCGCTGGCTATTTTAGGAGCCGGGATTTTAAAACGAAGCAATATTTCTGACCACACCAAAGACACCCAAACTTATAAATGGAAATGCACAAATCGCTGTGTTAGAGTAGTAAAGGTGATTTCTTCCAGCTGTTTCTCCATATGTAGAACATCGCATATCATGCAGTTAAAAGAGGATTCCAAAGAAGAATATTTGAGAAAATTCATATTCCCCAAATGAATATAAGCAAATTATTGTTACAATTCTAACGCTTCTGCTGACTTCTGAAACATGCAGACTTGGAGGGTTCACTTTGCTTACGGTGACTGTAGTCAAACTATTTCGGCTACGGCTACAGACGGACTTTGTTTCATCCAGTATAAAGTGTGAAAAGACAAAATTCTCATTTGAAATACAGATTGCCGTCATGTCGAATAAGGCTGGATTCACACGAGCATGTTCGGTCCGTAAAGGATGGAACGTATTTTGGCCGCAAGTCCCGGACCGAACACACTGCAGGGAGCCGGGCTCCTAGTATCATAGTTATGTATGACACTAGGAGTCCCTGCCTCGCTGCGGGGCAACTGTCCAGAACTGTAACCATGTTTTCAGTACGGGACAGTAGTTCCACGGAGAGGCAGGGACTCCTAGCGTCGTACATAACTATGATGTTAGGAGCCCGGCTCCCTGCACTGTGTTCGGTCCGGGACTTGCGGCCGAAATATGTTCTGTCCTTTACGGACGTAAAATGTTCGTGTGAATCCAGCCTAATGGAGGCACACAGCAAATGAGGGGCATTAAATTTTTACTTTGTAGCCCCAGCCTTAAACTGACTATAGTCATAATGATTTTTGCCCACTCTGATTGGTTAGGACTAGCATTAGACACCATTGTTATGGAGTCAGCAGAAGGGTTTCCGACCAATGCAAATTGAGGCTGGGTTCACACAACCTATTTTCAGGCGTAAACGAGGCGTATTATGCCTCGTTTTACGCCTGAAAATAGGGCTACAATACTTAGGCAAACATCTGCCCATTCATTTGAATGGGTTTGCCGACATACTGTGCAGACGACCTGTAATTTACGCGTCGTCGTTTGACAGCTGTCAAACGACGACGCGTAAATTGACTGCCTCGGCAAAGAAGTGCAGGGCACTTCCTTGCAACGTAATTTGAGCTGTTCTTCATTGAACTCAATGAAGAGCAGCTCAAGATATACGAGCGTCACAGAGGACTCGTATATTACGAGGAGGAGCATTTACGGCTGAAACGACGCAGCTGTTTTCTTCTGAAAACCGGCTGTCATTTCAGCCGTAAATGACAGCTAGCGTGTGAACATACCCTAACACTTTTCTTGGTTGGAAGTGAACCCTCCCATGTTATAATTTTTATGATAAAGCAGAGAAGTCAAATTCATGGGAGTACACCCACCGGGCCCCTAACAGACTCCAAGAAGAGTAAATCATGTTCTTTGTTCTTATTAGAAAGGTGGTCACGCATTGATGGTTACTCTTCATTACTGTAACTTCTATTCTATTCTGATCTCTAACCCTGAAATTGTAATGTTGAAATATGGTGTCATGTAGAATATGGTTAGAAAGTGGTATAGTTAGAAATACCGTTCTTTGTGGATTGGTATTACGGGCATTGACATAGTGGTTGATTCCCACAGTTGAACTGGGCTCACTATTATTAAGACCTTCAGTGACAAAGCCGTAAGTAGCTGTCTGAATCAGTAGCTGTTTAAATTGACTCATTTTAAGTAGGTCAGAGATTAGTGACCATAACAACAGTGTCCATCTTGTTAAAATCAGTAACAGGTCCCTACTGGTATTTCTAGTTGCTGTCGCCTTGTGCATTATGCAATGACGGTTGCACCCGTGTCTGTGTTTACATACCTTGGAAGTTATGCTACATGATGCCTGTAAGTATACACTGATCCGATTTCATGAGCAGCAATATGAATTCAGAGAAGCTTAAGGAGCTCTTAAAGTGTTAGCCTGCGGAGGGCAGTTAACACAGACAGGAGTCTTACCTAAGATCAACACAGAAGAAAAATACACAATTCAAACATAGGAGGGAATTTATCAAATTTTCTACATCAGTTTTCTGGCTTAGAAAAGCCGTAAAATAGCCCAAAAGTCGCAATTTGCATTAAAAATGTAGACTTTTGGCCATTTTACTCTGCACTCGCCAATTTTATAAAAGGGAGTTTGGCTTCCGAAAAGGGAACGGACCACAACAGCACAACAAATTTATTCTAATATACGGCAGGAAACTAGCATAAATTATAGTGGAAACCTACACCAGTTACCCAACTGGCATAGATGTCACTCTGTGGGGCCCCCTCATCGAACTACCCCCCTTTTCCTCATCCCCGTCGGACAATTTTACAAAAAAGTGTACTTACCTCACCATTCCTCTTTGCTTCTCTTCTCCCGGTCCCCTCAGCATGCCACAGCTCATCATACAAGATCCTGACACTCAGCAGTGTCAGAACGTTGTATGTAACGCCGCACTCAGAACATTGAGTGTTGCATCACATATAAGGGCCTGACGCTGCTCGGGAACCTGAGGAGTCCCGGTGGGAAAAAGCGAAGAGGAGCAGTGAGGCGAGCATACTTTTTTATTTTATGTCCAATGGCACACGGTCAACTGAAATATGAGACAGATTTATTTAGAGGTGTGCTTCCTAATAAATCTGTTGCATCTTACTCCAGCAGAGCAGAAAGCTAAGACTGGCTTATGAAATGCAAGTCTTAGTGAATCTGCCCCGTAAACTGTAACCGCTGCAAACTTAAAAATAAGATTAGTACACTTTGTGTTCTGTCGTTTCTGAGTATTAAAGCGTATGTCCATAATAATAATGTACATATGAAGTTGAATAACATTGTATATGCATTGCATTACTTATCTTTTACTTATCTTGAGTTACAGCCTGTAATATAGTCCAGAGCTGCATTTACAGTTCTGCTGGTTGTTATTGGAAACAGTCAATAAGCTTGGAGTCAGCCACACCCCTAACAGCATATCTGAGCATCTTTATAGCTGTTTTACATGGTTGCCAATTTACTTAAATTTGTGTCATGTCATTCTACAACTAACAGTTGTACACAACTAGAGAAGCCAGACCCATTCTAAGAAGCAGTTGTCTGGTTGGGACATACCCTTTAAGTATTGCATCTCAGTAAAGCTGGCCATATTGGTAAGTTTCCTCACTGGAATCTGTGTTTGATGAGGCATCCCTTATTCTCGGATTTTCCACAGTTCTGCTGCTGTGAGCATTGTGTACATTTCATATTGTTTTGATGGACTTCTCATAGATCTTAAAATTTGAATAAACAACAACAGTTAGGATACAATAGTTAGAACTGCAATTGGAATGAATTTCCATTGTATAAACTTGGTGAACATGAAAGTTCTTTTTATTGGTGTAGGAACTTCTAAATGTAAAAGGTTGATGATTTTGAGTAACCTCTAAACATACTTGCAGGCTGATATACTGGAAATCAAATGTCTGCCCAGAACCATGCAATACTATAGGCTACATATATGCATTACAAGCATTCATAGACCATAGGGTGTTTGATGAGCAGATTGATCTGTGCATAGTTTAGAGCCAACACCATAGGATTTCTTTTAGGAATCGAATGGTAGTTGAGAAATGCGCCGATATATTTGATCTGTTCAGATTTGTATGGAATATGAAATACTGGTTGCTATTTAGCCAATTCCCTGGTATGCTAAAGAGGAAACTTTTTAGCTACGAGCTTATTCCACTTAATCTCTGACAATGCTCAGTGATGGGTCTGCTGCTCCCGAATAAAGAGCATTGTGTGTGTCTTAGCCGGTAATGGGACTAATGACAACTCTGTAAGAGCATTCAAATGCATCTGACATTGATGGGTTTAATAATAGTGATAGTTTTGATAAAGACAGGGAAAATGCTCTTGGAATATCTATTTTAAGTTATCAACGAACACAGGGATCACTGTGAAGATGCTTTCAATTCTTGTGACTGAGGTCTGTGAACTCTGCCCTCAGATATGACCTGTGTTATCTGACAGATTCTTTACTTTTCTGTATCTGTGCAGTGTACAATTGTGTTCAATGACTCCATCCACTCAGTTAAAATTACCTTTACCTATAGGAATTTAATTCGGCGTTTGTGAATAAAATAGCAATATACTAATATGCGTGCATTCTATCCATTTATGCACAAAATACCTAGCGGCATATACTAATATTTAAACATAGGACTCAAGGGAAAACTCGTGTATCAGGTTTATAAGGCTACTATATTGAATGGTATTGTACTACAAAAGGATACAAAAGTCTGTAATGGGAACTACATTTTTGCACTAAGGCCTTATACACACATTGCTCTTTTGGTCAGTATTTTAAATTAGTTTATTATTGAAGCCAAAATCTGGAGTGGATGCAAAAAAGGCAAAAAATAGAAATTGTAATTTAATTATAATTTTGCTTTTTCTGTTTTTCAGGTCCAATCATTGCTTTGGCTTTAAAAAATGGATGCAGAATACTGACCAAATCTGCACTGTGTAAAATAGGCCTTGAAGGAGCTGTCCAGTATTAGAAAGAAGTGTCTGATTTTTTTCAGAAAAAGCGACACTCTTGTCTATGGACTGGGTCTGGTTTTGCAGCTTATTGTTTTTTTTCTAATCTTAGACAACCTCTTTAACGCAATATGACATAAATGTGCATCATGGCATGCCGTTGTTAAGGCAACATTCCCTGCATGTATATCATGTGATCACACGGCACAGTAGCTGTGCCCATGTGATCAACAGCGAGAGCAGTGATTGACATTCGTGATCAGAGAAAACCTTTGTCAGACCATTGGCGCCATGCGGTACCATTGGGTTACAATGGCAGCCAGGGGGCCTAACTAAGGCCCCCAGGTCATCCATAAGCATCTGCCTATTAGGCCATGACATAGTCTAGAGTGTTACACTGACAGGCAATAATGCCTTGGAAAACTAAGTATTCCAAAGCATTGCATAAGCAAGCAATCGCTGCTTCAAGACTTCTTGTGGGACAAAAAAAGAAAGTTAAATTAAGTTTAATTAAAAAAAGTTTATCCAAAAAAATAAAATAAATAAACCCTTTTTCATTAAAAATTATATTATTTTTTAGAAATAGGTCACCTTAAAAAAAACATATTTGGTACGTCACTATTATTATGACCCATAGAATAAAATTAACTTAAAACAATAAAATAAAAACAATGCCAGATTTGCTATTTTTTTTTGTTCCCTCCCTCAAAAGAATTATAAAAATTAGTCAATAAATTATATGTAACCCTAAATGGTACCCATAAAAACATCAAATTGTCCCACAAAAAAAGTTTCATACAAGGCTATGTCGACGGAAAAATAGAAAAGTTATGCCTCTCAGAATGTGGAGAAACAAAAATGACTTTTTTCCTTAAAGCACGTTTTTTAGTGTTCAAAAGTATTAAAATGTAAAAAAAATGCAATAAAGTACAATTATTTTTACTGCATGGTAAACTGAAAAAAAAAAAGCACAAAAAAAACAATGGTGGGAATTAATAAAGGTTAATCAGTCAATTATATGTACCCCAAAATGGTGCCATTAAAAGATACAGCTTATCCCGCAAAAACAAACACACAGCTACATCGACGAACATTGATGAAAAAATGTAAAGTTATGGCTCTAGTTATGGCATTGATTATACAACTAAAAAAAAATTGCATAGTCCTTAACCCAAAAGAGGCCGGTCCTTAATGAGTTATTTTGCATTTATGCATTACAATATGTCATGTCAAAAATGATTAGTAGTTTGAAAGATTGCTATGTTCATTGGATTGACATTTCCATCTTTACAATTATTGAACAGATGCTGCCATTTTCGAATGCCAATTTGATTGTGGTCACAAATAATATTTATTTTTATGCCTGAATAATCAATTTTCTTTAGTAATAAATGTGTTAAACTGCTGATTAATTTGCATTACACTTCACGATTATCACAACAATCGCAAGGAAACTATTGGTCCTTAAGATTATAACTCTTCCAAGACTCAACCTGTGATCTTATAGTTACATTAATTGTGAAAAACAAAAAGTTTTCAGTGATTTTCCTGTAGAATCTGAATGATTCTTTTTTAGAACATTAAAGAAGTTTTTGACTTAGGCTTCGTTCACATCTGCGTCGGGACTCCGTTCATGGATTCTATCAGAGCTTTCCGAAAGGGGAACCCATGAACGGAATCCAAACTGAAACAAACGGAAACTATAGGTTTCCGTTTGCATCACCATTGATTTTAATGGTGACGGATCCGGTGCAAATGGTTTCCTTTTGTCACCGTTGCGTAAGGATTCAGTTGTTTTGACAGAATAAATACCGTAGTCGACTGCGATATTCATTCCGACAAAAAGACTGAACCCTTGCACAACGGTGACAAACGGAAACCATTTGTACCAGTTCCGTCACCATTGAAATCAATGGTGATGCAAACCTATGGTTTCCGTTTGTTTCAGTTTGGATTACGTTCATGGGTTCCCCTGACGGAAAGCTCTGATAGAATCCATGAACGGAGTCCCGACGCAGATGTAAACAAAGCCTTATATGGTTTCTTTGGGCCTAAAATAATAAACTTTCTAATATACTTACCTTAGCAATTCATGTTGTATCTTGCGCTACATGTTGGCTTGTAAAAACAGATATAGAGAATATGTAAGATATTTTTTGATAAATATACAGTAAATATATTTTCATACTTTAGTTTTAAAAAAACCTGGGAATTGTTATAATTGGGATTGTTTTGTCTTGTCTTGCTTACTAAGTAATTAACATGTCATGCAAACGGCCCGGAAGGTTACTGTTTATATATGCAGGTATTTTTTACTGTAGATTCCCTTGCTTTCTTGTCCTTTGTGCTTACAGCTACAGTGATGTTGATCGACTGACTCCAAACATGAACCTATAATTATCAATATTTTCTTCATCTGCTCTCCAGATGATCCACTTGCCTCTGACAGTTTTGACAAATCAGATTATTAAATCTGTAATTATACCTCAGGAGCAGGAAAGCATTGTGTTCCTTTTTTGCTTTTACATTTTATTTAGTCATTTCATTATTAGAGGTAAATACTGCTTGTACTTAGAAGCATAACAGCTGGTCTTATGTGAGAAGTCAATCCACAGATTAACTTGCCAAATGTATTACCAGTTCATTTCTCCAGAATGAGAACCTAAGGGTATTTTAATAGAGATTTGACCTTGATCAGGCATGGAGAAAAATGCCCTCGTATTTGAAGTGTAACCTGCGAATTAAAACACGCAATGACCAGGCTCAATAAGCAGCTTTCAGCTTAGCAGTCTTTCACTGAACCAACCGAGTACGTGTTGTGCATATATGTATATTTTATTAACTTATATCATTCCTTTTATTCAAGACTGATAAATTCCTAGTAGTTGTTAATACAAGCCACAGTGCAGCAGGCTTCTGCCTTAGGGCTTGTCCACACGTAACAGATTTGATGCAGAAGATTTCCGCAGCATTTACGCATCAACTACCAGACAATCCGCTTCGGGAGATCCGCACTATTTTGTGCGTTTTTTACTGCGGAAAATAGTTTGTATTTTTTCAGCTTTTTTTGGTGTCTTTTTTTCAAGGGCTGTATCATGGTGATATTTCTTCTTCCTGTGATGTCATTTCCACCCCCTGTGAGAAATTCTGCAGCAAATTCCGCAGTACATCAGAAAAACACAGGAAATCAGGCCAATTTCCACAGCAATAATTGGCATGCATTGGAACTAAAATTACGCAGGTGAATTGCTGGACTGAATTTTTCCGCAGCTTGTGGATGACATTTGTCAAATCACACCCACTTTGCAGCTACTGTATTTTTCTGTCTATTTTTTGTCCGCAATTCCTGATAGAAAATACGCAGCAAATATTTTACATGCCAACCATCCCAATTTCTACTGAACCTTAATGGACAAGGCACAGAAATTAGGTAGGATTTCAGATACCCCATTGATTTATTTTCTTTTTTTTTCTTTAAGGGGTGGATAAATAGTAAAATCATAATCAGGCCATCCAAAGGAGCCAGATAAGGGTATGTTCACACGAGGGCGTCCGTTACGGCTGAAATTGCGGGGATGTTTCAGCCTGAAAACATCCCCGTAATTTCAGCCGTACCGGCATGTGCAGGCGCTTGAATGCCACGTACATTACGGGCGTAATTAGCGCTGCTATTCATTGGAGTCAATGAATAACGGCTCCAATTACGGCCAAAGAAGTGACAGGTCACTTCTTTGAAGCGGGCGTCTATTTACGCGCCGTCTTTTGACAGCGGCGCGTAAATTACGCCTCGTGTGAACAGACAAACGTCTGCCCATTGCTTTCAATGGGCAGATGTTTGTCAGCGCTATTGAGGCTCTATTTTCGGACGTAATTCGGGGCAAAAACGCCCGAATTACGTCCGTAAATAGGCCGTGTGAACATACCCTTACACTCCTCGCCATTACCACCAGCACTCCTTCTACCTATTGTCTGTCCATACATATTGCCAGGTCATACTTTAGATCTGAAAGTTGCCCGTCTGGAGCAGTTCTGTACTGGGCCTTATAGCAGTGATATCACCTCTCTTTATGACAGGTAAATCCCGGAGTTGGGATTTGGGCTAATGCATTGTTTTTCATTTTTGTTTGCATTATGTTTTTAATGTTTAGATTTGCATAATATACATTTGTACCCATCTGATGAAACAATAAATTCACTTCCTCTTTAAAATAATATAAAAAAAACGGTGTGGTCTGGACAATTTGATTGATTATTTGTCTTTTATACATCCCAGCAGGAGATTGGTGTCCAGTTGTAGCCCCCCGACATATTCTAGCTCTGTTTAGTTTGTAGTTTTAAAAAAAACAATAAAACACCTGAACATCTTTTTCAGTAGAACTGTTTGCACTCTGCAAATCTGAGGCCTAAGGGTAGGAACACACACACGGGGTGTCACGCTACATCAAGCTGCACAGCGTATCTACCCTGAACACCGCAGGGAATGCCGTCCGAACCACGTGGGAGTTACCGAAACTGCTGAGCAAGCGCTGTTCGGCTGTTTCTGTAACTCTCATACAAAGCTGGGACCCGTATCTATTAGACAATTGTGGCATATCCTGTGGATATGCCATAAAAGTCTAAGTTAGGAATACTCATATTTAAAATGTCTATATCTCTTTACAGAAGCACTTTAAAATTTGTTACAAAACAGTTACAACTTTTACAATTATTACTTTCCTATTCAAATGTACATTGATGAGCAATTTAGGCCTTGTTCACACAGTGCAGATTTGCTGCAGATCTTGCATTTAATTCTTTTGCCAAAACCAGGAACGGAACCTAAACAGAAATTGATACCGGAAACATTAATAGGTCTGCTCTCCTAGATACAATTCTGGTTTTGGTTTAAAAATGCATGCAGGCTCTGCAGCAAATCTGTACTGTGTGAACAATGCCTAAACGTTTAAAATTAAAAAATTAACAAAAAAAAGCAATATCGTTTAATGTGGTACAAACGGCTATAGACATATCAGAGATAGTTATTGTTGGTTTGTTTTGCCACTTTAATACATTGATCATATTAATGGCGAAACCACGATGTTTCAGATACTAGCAACTCCAATGAATGATTAAAACACAGGTAAAATTTCAATGTAAAGGGCATTGACGCAGGCATCTTCCTCACTACCTACTAATGTGTTCGTTTTCAAATGAATGTTGTCCTGAATACTTGTCGAGATCAATATTCGGTGAGCAAAAGCGAGTGAAATGCCGCTCAAGTGAGCGCCGGTCTGTATACGTGCAGTGATAAAGGGGGCTCTCATCTATCTGACACGTCATCAGCTGCCAGTGTTTGCTTATGGCCTGAGTGGCTGTCACTACAAGAAGAGACGTACAGCTACTGGATCTGTGTTTCCAGCCTCTGTAAGAGCTGCTTTTAGTCGGGGCTTTGTTAATGATACCTGGAGTTAAGTACATTGGAGACTGCATTTTTATGGAATGTTCCTTAAAAGATCTGGCCACTTAAAAGAACACTTTTAGAAGACCAACTTAATTTAACACACACGACAGCATATCTGGACCAAAGCTTCTCTCAGACTGATAGTGTGAACAAAGGCATGTCCATTAAATCACCGACTAATTTTGTGGATAGTTTTGGCACAAGTATGGCACTTCAGCTGCTGTTAGAAAGAAATGTCAGGGGAGTCTGTCACTCATACACGTTTCTCATATTTCTTGTGAAGATTTACACATAAATATGTAGAATATTATATTGGTATGTAGCAGTGATAAGTTTCAGGCTTATGTATTATAAGCATAGTACATAAAACGTATTAATAAAGTTTTATATATTTTTTTGGTAGATGGAAAAAAAAAAGCAATTCAACCGTAGTTTTTTAGTGTCTTAGTTTACAATATAAAATATGAGGCAAAATAATCAAAACTGTCTACAAGTAAAACTGGCCTTCTTGCCCATAGCAACCAATCACAGTGCAACTTTAATTTTTACCAATAAAAGTAATGAAAGCTGAGCTCTGATTGGCTGCAATGAGCAGTCAGGCCTATTTAACAGTTTTGATAAATCTGCCCCATTGTGTTTGTTTTGTTCTGCAGGTCATTACTATTGTTGCCATATAGATGTGTTTTTTTTAATATCTTTTAATACTTTGCAAATACTTTACTTTGGCCGCATGCAGACGAACGTGCTTTTGCGGCCGCAATTCCCCCCGAAAATCCACGGGAGAATTGCGGCCCCATTCATTTCTATGGGCCCATGCACACGACAATGGCTTCCACGGTCCGTGCATGGCCCAGGAGCCTGGACCGCAGAAAGAACAGACATGTCTTATTACGGCTGTGTTCTGCGGTCCAGGCTCATAGAAAATAATGGACGCGGCCATGGGCACGGCCCGCGATTTGCGAGCGGCTCGCGGGTGACACTCCGCGGCCGGCCGACTCAAAAATCTCGGCCGTGCACATGGCTACGGTCATGTGCATGAGGCCTTTTTAAACTTTTGTTTTGTTTTTTTTTAATAAAGTTTAATGAACTTTTTTTTATCCCACTATGAGACTTGAACTTGCAATTCTATGATTGCTTTTACTATACATTGCAATGCTCCTGTGAGTGTTACACTGACAGGCTAGCTATTATGCCCTGCCTTAGGCCCCATGCACACGACCGTAAAAAATCTCCGTTTTTGCGGACCGCAATTGCGGTCCGCAAGAACGGAGCCATTCACTTTCATTGAACACTGACACCTTTCCGTAGCACTACGGAAGGGTGTCCGTGCTGTGGAAATGTTCCGGGAATTATGGAACATGTCCGTTCTTTCGCATTTTGCGGGCCGTGCTCCCATACTTTGTATGGGAGCACGGCCCGAAAATGCGGCTGTCAGTCAGCGGCCGGCCGTGCCCGCAATTGCGGGCCGTGATTGCGGGCACGGTCGTGTGCATGGGGCCTTAGACAGGACCTAATAGGCTCACAGACATGACAGGCCTGACGGTTGTTAGACCTATCCATGTCAATCCACCGACCCCTCAATCACTTTACAGGATGCCGCTTCTCTGACAAAGCCCCTCCTTCTGTCAAATCTAAGGGGTTTACCGGCTGGGATCTAAGTTATCTCCGATCCCGACCAGTGCAGGAGATTGTTATCTCTATATTACAGCTGACACCCATTGCTGAGGGCGCATGCACAACTCCAGCACGGTGCAGTAAATACTTCCTGACCACGCTGTAAATGTATGGTGCTATGCGGGAAGAGATAAAAGAGTATTACCCCTTAAAATATATTTATACAAGTATTGAACATGCTATCCGGTATAAATATAGGATTAGGGGCAATTAAAATAGCCACTATGTAGTATTTAAATTCTTGGAAGGGTTTTCAAGATAGGAGCTCTGGTTACACACATTCACTTCTACATGAAAAGGAGCTGACAAGCCCAGTGGGTAAATTTTTATGGCACACTTAAGGTTGAAACTTTTAAAAGTGTTTGCCAACTGGAAAACACCCTTCAAGATCAAGTGAATGGGCAATTATGTTATACATGGCAGTGCCTAGTTCTCCTAAGCGGGACTCATTCTTTGAAGCATCTCCTAAAAAAGGTCTTAAGGTCTTGAGAAGGAGGTGCCCCTCTATGACGTCCATATGCCCTAATAGCAGTAGCAATCAGTTAGGACAACCTCATTAGGCCTTGGGTGAGGCGTGCACAGTTAAGAAAGTTAACCCTTTCTTTTTGTTATGAATGCTTGATGTAAAGATCTATAGTACATCGGATTTAAATCCTGTTAAAATGACTATTATGGTTGTCCGAAAAAGGCACTGAAGCTTCATTTACCCTTGAACTTTAAAATTTTCATAGCAACGTATATAGTAAATAATAAACAATCTAAGTTAATGAGAAACAACGACATAGTAATGTCACAGCTCACAAACCCATACCTGACCTTAACAGCAATCTAGAACGTTTTATTTCCATCAAAGAAGGATGTTAGTACATTTTTCTTTTTTTCTGTGGAGATCTTCCAAAGTAATATACTGTACAGAGGCGCATTCCAAAAATACACACAATTTGGGGGAAAATTGAAAAGCTTCAAATCAAAACCTGCCTGGTTAGCTAATACTTTGTATGGTTTTAATTTTTGGAGAGACTGAAGTGAAACTTCCCAAACATATATTAATGAAGTCTGTCTGCTCTACATTTCTCATCAACTTATGTAGAGTTGAAATAGGATAAAGCATTAATAAAACCTTTTCAGAACTAATTGTTGTGGCTTGAGACGGGTCATAGGCGCTCATTTAGAAGAGGTTTTTATTTTATTTTTTCTTTGCCCATTTTGGAAACATTGGTTTGTTAATTCCGACTCATAATGATGACATCATGGAGCCACAATACAATGAAAGTGATACTAATCATTGCTTTGTATCCTAGTTTGACAATTCACATTAATTAAGCCGCTGGGAATGTTGGAATGTCAAATATTCTCCCTGCTGAGTTTAAATTGGCTTCTTCCTCCTATATTTTTGAGAAAGAACTTGATGGTTCCAAAGAAGGAAAAGGTGTTTGTTGATGTTCTAATTCAGTGACAATCCAGGAAAAGTTCCAAGTATCACTTTCTGGAGAACAGACAAGAACATCTGTAGGAAATCAGTTCAGAGTTAAATAAGGTTTTCACCATCATTCTTAGGCTGAAAATAATTCTTGAAGGATCTATGTCACCCGGTTTTAAGGTTATTCAGGACTTCATGTATCAGGGTCTCCAGTGCATTTTGATATATGGTGATAAGTACAAGAAGAATATTTTTAGGATTTCATTACTACACTTTCATATCTAGGGTCATTAGATGGTGAAGATTATTTTTAAGCGTGAGTATTTACGTCATAAGTATCAATAAAAGATTTCATATAATCAGATCATAGTACAATATTTGTAATTTTTTTTGACACTATAATTTCTGACTCTAGCCTATTAGCTGGATTTTATGAAAATTCACTATGTGAATTTGAGATTCATACACAAAAGTAGGATAAGCAAGATAAACTCCTTTAAGGAAAGCTGCCATTACGATCAACAGATCAACAAGGGTCTGTATCCCAGAACCCCCTGCGTTCAGCCGTTATCGCCCGATATTGTCGTTATCACTGTACAGATATTAGATCTTATTAGGAGTATTCTTCTTTAGGTAGATGAAGGTGTCTGGTGACCAGATTGTGAAGCAGACCTGAAAAAGAGGTTAATAGGTGTTGTTTACACAGGTGAAGATTGGTATGAGGCAGAAAAACACCTCTATTGTACCCAGGGCCGCCATCAGGAATTTCAGGGCCCCCTACAGCTAAATTTTCTGGGCCCCCCTACCGTGGCACCGCCTGTTAACGGTACTCCGTCCAGCACCATATCATGGTACCCAGGGCCGCCATCAGCGGGGGTATTATGGGTACTGATGAGAGAGGCCCGGCCAAACCTAATTGAAAGGGGGGCCCGGCAACTGCCGCGACTTGCCTTTGGTAGAAAAAAAAAACAAACCCCTGCAATGGGGCTTGTTTTCTTCACCAAAAGAATGTCGTGAGCTGCGAGCCCCCCTTTCAATTAGGTTTGGCCGGGCCTCTCACATCAGTACCTATAATACCCCCTGATGGCGGCCCTGGGTAGCATGGGGGTCGTCATGGGGGCCGTCAAACACTGCCGCCCGTGCGACCGATCGCGCGCACCCGCAAACTCCCACGCATGCCCACCCGCGACCGCCTGGAACCGCGCACCGAATTTTGAGGCAGATTTTGACCTGCCCACACTATCTTGCCGCGTTTTTTGCCCGCGGTGATTGAGGACAGCAGACAAAAAACGCAGGGAAAAATGCATTTTCTACCTCCCATTGATTTCGATGGCAGGTCAGAGGCGGAACCGCGGCAAGAAAGGACGTGCTGCTTTTTCTTTTTTCCGCGACTGGCTCCCATTGATTTCAGATTAAATCAATGGGAGGCGGTTTTGGAAGTTCTGTGGTGCTGATTCTGACGCAGTGTCCGAGTCAATATCAAGGCCCAAAAACTCTGTGAACTTCGCCTATTGTTAGGGCTTATTCAGACGAACGTGTAATACATCCGTGCAATGCTCGTGATTTTCACGCGCCTGGCACGGACCTATGTTACTCTATGGGGCCGTGCCGACTGTCAGTGAGTTTCATGCAGTGTGTGTCCGCTGCGTAAAACTCACGACATGTCCTATATTTGTGCATTGTTCGCGCATCACGTACCCATTGAAGTCAATGGGTGCGTGAAAATCCCGCCCAGCACTTCCGCAGCCGTATGAACTATGAATGAAAACAGAAAAGCACCACATGCTACAAACATACAAACAGAGTGTCATAATGATGGCGGCTGCGCGAAAATCACACAGCCACGCATCATACGCTGCTGACACACGGAGCTGTTATGGACCTTTTTGCGCACGCAAAAAGCACACGCTCGTGTAAATCCGGCCTTAGGGTAGGAACACACTAGGCATGAACGCTGCGGATTTTATGCAACACATTTTATTGTGGAAAATCCGCAGCGTATTACAGTCGCAGCAGAGTGAAAATCACTGACAGTCTGCACGGCCCCATAGAGTAACATAGGTCCGTGCGAGGCGCGTTGCACGGATGTATTACACGTTCGTCTGAATAAGCCCTAACAATAAGGCCCAGTTCACAGAGTTTTTGGGCCTTGATATTGACTCGGACGCTGCGTCAGAATCAGCACCAAACAACTTCCAAAACCGCCGCCCATTGATTTAATCTGAAATCAATGGGAGCCAGTCGCGGAATAAAGAAAAAGCAGCACGTCCTTTCTTGCCGCGGTTCCGCCTCTGACCTCTCATCTAAATCAATGGGAGGCAGAAAATGCATTTTTCGCTGCGTTTTTTGTCTGCTGTCCTCAATCGCAGCGGGCAAAAAACGCAGCAAAAAACGCGGCAAGATAGTGTGGGCAGGTCAAAATCTGCCTCAAAATTCTTTAAGGAATTTTGAGGCAGATTTTTTCGGCCTGCAAAATACTCTGTGTGAACAGGGCCATACAGAAACAGCACTTTGAGACACTTTACTCACCGTGTCAGAAGAGCTGCTCCCACTCCAGTCCTCTTCAGGCGATGTCTTCGGTCCAGATGTCGTCCTTGACCTCCAGGCTCCAGAAAATGGCGGGGATCGTAGAACTCCTGCCGCCGCGCAACAACTAGACTCCTCCCCCTCTCCTTACGCAGCTACGCTCTGGAGAAGGAGGATGAGGCGGAGTCGGACGAGGAGGACGACGAGGAGGCGGAGTCGGACGAGGAGGCGGAGTTGGAGGCGGGCCAGCAGGTAAGTAAACTGTGCGCCGCTGTCCCTGTGTGGCTGTCCTTCCCCGTAGATCGGACTTGTGTTGCGGGCGCACCGCCTCCCTCTCGGCGGCGCGCCTGGTCGTTCGTGCGTGGGCGCGCGCTTGTGGTCCTGCGCGCGCGGGTGCGAGCTTGCGGTCGTTCGCGCGCGGGTGCGAGCTTGCGGTCGTTCGCGCGCGCGAGCAAGCGGTGTTTCGCGGCGGTGATGAGAGGGGGGCCCGCAGCTCACGACATTGTTTTGGTGAAAAGAACAGGCCCCATTGCAGGGGCCTGTTTTTTTCTACCAAAGGCAAGTCGCGGCAGTTGCCGGACCCCCCTTTCAATTAAGTTTGGCCGTGCCCCCTACACTAGTACCCCTAATACCCCCTGATGGCGGCCCTGTGTAGCGCGAATCACGCGCGTCACCCGGAAGTGCTTCCGTGTGCCGTGCACGATTTGCACGCACCCAATGACTTCAATGGGTGTGTGCTGCGCGAAACACGGGCAAGCATATGACATGTCGTGAGTTTTACACAGCGCACACACGCTGCGTGAAATTCACTGACAGTCTGAACGGCCCCATTCACTAACATAAGTCCGTGCGACGTAATAAGTATCACGGACGTATAACACGTTCGTGTGAATAAGGCCTTATATTGTCATTTGTAGTGAATTTTCAGTGCACAATCCGCACCAAAAATAGGAGGCAAGTAAGTGGCTTATTCAGATGTCCATGTTCGGTCTGTGATATAAGGACCGTGTATCGGCCATATTTCCCGGACCGACCACAGTTCAGGGAGCCGGGTTTCTAGCATCACAGTTATCTATGATCATAGTCCCTCCCTTCCCATGGGAATACTGTCCCCGGTCCCGTACTGAAAGCATCATTACAGTATGGGACAGTATTCCCGCAGAGAGGCAGGGACTCCCAGCAACACTGATAACTATGATGCTAGGAGTCCGGCTTCATGAATTGTGGTCAGCCTGTGAGATACAGCCGATACACGCTCCGTATGTCACGGACCGAATGCGGCCGTCTGAATAAGGCCTTAGTCTAGTTACACAGTGCGGTGAAATCCCATTTTTTTGCCACAATTTTTGCAAAAAAACGTGACTTGACCGCACTGTGAGAATATAGCCTAACAGCACTTTTCATGTTTTGTATCTTTTTTTTATGCAATTTTCGTAATTGCGGCACAAATCACGCGGTTTTGCCGCGATTTTTATATAATCGCGGCAAAACTGCGCCATTTTTGCCGCGATTACGAAAATCGCGGCAAAAAAGCGCTAGGAAAACGAAAAAATACCAAAAAACTTTTTGACCAACTTTATACAATCTACAAATGGGGTCAGGGGGATGGGAATCAGAATGGATAGGGGAACATACTCACCAGCCTGCATGTCCTGTCGGCAGTGTAGAGGAGCCGGGGGGCGGGATCTCCACACGCAGCTTCAGCACATGCTGCATCTTCCCCTCCAGTGAAGCTACAACAGGTATGCAGGGGCTGCCGCGAGTGTTGCTAGGGGAGTGTCGCTAGGGGGGTGTCGCTAGGGGGGTGCCGCGGGCGTTGCGAGGGGGGCCCGTGAGCGTTGCGAGGGGGGGGCCGTGAGCGTCGCGAGGGGGGGGGCAACAGTCCGAGGGGGGGGCAACAGTCCGAGGGGGGGGGGGGGCGACGGCAGCCCGGCGGGCCCCTTTTACTTCATTCATGTGGCCGGGCCCCTGACGGGAGTACCAGTAATACCCCCCTGATGGCGGCCCTGATTGTACCAAAAACTGCATGTGTGTATGTGGATTATTTTCAGTCATTAGGAACTGCATCTATAAAAATATGCATGGAAGGTTCAGCATGTTAAAACTAGATGTTGCTTTTACAGGCAATTTTCTATCATATGTTTTTTCCCATTGAAATAAAATTAAACACAACTAGGCCATGTAGTATTTGAAAACATATACAGCCTACGACTGCAATAATGCGAAGGAAAAACAAATATTTAGGGCTAACTCAAGTCTATACTTTGTTATTTTCAAAAAGATGATGTTCCATAAACTGTGATAGAGAGGGTCAACTTCTAGTCAAAATCATGTGCACATGCGCAAACTTCTTGTCCACTTTCGTCTGCTCTCCATTTAGTCTTCCCCTCGATGGCAGCAGTAGCTGCCTTAACTTGCAGAACAGGGTTTAGGTGACCCCAATTTCTTGTGAATACATCATAAATATTTTAAATGGAAAAACTCATTTAAGGACTCTGGAAAATGGTGAGAATTAGCTCCAAGCCATTACGGCAGTTGGATGTCAAACAATATTAACTTGGTAGAATTATTCACAGCCTCCAATTACTAGGATGGTGTGGACAACAACAATACATAATAAGGCATAATAGTAAAAAGTAGAAAAAAACCACGGCACTCACCATTTAGTAGAATTTTCATTTAATCTTGCGGCAGGCAAACAAAGTCAGTATGGATGTGGAGCACAAGCCTACGGCCGTTTCACGTGTACCCACGCTTTGTCAAGGCCTTTGGAGGCCTATGTGGTCATCTGATTATTGAGACTTGTAGTGCTCCAAGAGTCAAAGCAGTGCCGATCTTTTTCTCACTTTGAACATAATACATAATAAGGCGATGCAGACTAAAAAACTATTTTTTTTTTCAATAGAACATATTTTTTTGCTTTACAAGTAGCAGAGGTTTAAGCGGCAGGACATGCAAAAACATAAAATATAAAGCGGGTGAGGGCATAAAAATCTTTTCGAATTCCCTATTTAGGCTTTGGCCACTATATGCTCCTGATTGTTGTTCTGTTGTAAATTTTACAATTTGATATGACTTGTACCTGCAAGCTAAAAATACATTTTTAAAAATTCAAATCTAAGTAATCTCTCATAATCTCAGCATAATATATCACCACTCACTACATGTAACCAAAATACTTCTCCCCTAAACCAGTTTAGTAAAATTATTTTAATCCACGATCATTGGCACAAGATATTTGCTGGTATATAAAGATTCTGGATTAACAGGCATGTCAGTCATAAAAAAAAAAAAAATAAGATGTATAATCTTCGTGATTGTAAATAATAACACAGGTTCTCTAGATCAGAATAAGAAATGGCTGCACCACCTCTAATCTTGACCTTATTTATTATACTTTCATGAATTCTATCAAGTTCTTTACACTAAGCCCCTAGCCTCCCACAAACACTGCTATACCAGTGGTGTGATGTAGTCATCTTTCCCCAGTACTTCAGGTTAATTATGGATTCAGAGGACATGGGACACAGTGTAGCTAATTTTTCTTATTGGGATTTTTTTTATCCAGAGACATTGTGTGGGGCATATTGATATTTAAGGGCCACAGTGTGGGGCATATTTTTATTCAGGATGCAAAGTGTGGGGCATTTTTTCATGCAGAGGCACAGTGTGTAGCACAATTATATTCAGGGGCACAGTGTGTGGATGTGCTGCAAAAGCAAGAAGTAGAAGACAATTGGGCGTCAAACTCTGCAGAGTATAGTCGAGGCCAGAAGAAGGCGCCATGATGGTCTGGACCAGATGGAGAAGAAAGAGAATGAGAATGATGGTGTCATTGTTTATTCTGCTCTGACTATATCTGATCAGTACTATAGTCACTCATATGGTCTGCAGTGTGATGTTGGATTGTTGCATTCTTGTTTGTGAAACAATAACTCCCAGCATACCTTAAAAATTGTTGAGGTCATACTGGGAGGTGTAATTTTGTGCGATCCAAACTTATATGGCAGGGGTTAACCTGACTTAGCAATTGATCTCTGTACTACTTGGTTTCTGTACTGTAGATATGTTATGAGCTTGGTTCTGGAACATGTACTTTATATTCTTGTATTTAGGAGGGTGGCAGAAGCTGGAAGATATGTTAACGCGCCACACAACTCTCCTGTTATTACAAAGTGCTCTACGAAATTAAATACATGTCTATTTTATTGTATATACACATATAGCTCTTTAAGTAAAGTATGAGTGCAATGTAGTGATTGTGGTTAGGATTTTTATGTATTTATAGTAAGGAAAAACAGTTTCAATTTGAGACAGGAAGGGCACCCATGTTTGCATAATTTATAGGAAATTATTGTTACATAGAATAATAATTATTTACATTCCACATTAATATGTGGTATGGTATTCAGTATATTGTAATTCTTTTATTTGGTTATAGATGTAGAAATATTTTTCTGCAGCGTGCCACATCCTGGGCACCCGCATGTATATCCTTGTCATCCAAGTAGGGAATGTGTTGTTTAAAATTGAAATCCCACCCCTGTACCATACTAATTTTTACAAGAAGCTTTACTACCCACTCTTACACCTCGGAGGCTGGAGTATAATAAAATGGCTTTTATTTTCTATTTAGTTGTAATGCCTAATTGTCATAGTCCTCGATGAAGCCTTCAGTAGCAGTTACATATTTCAAAGTACTATTTCTTGGCTTTGTGCACAGGAAAGAACGTTTCAAACTTGTTGATCAATAGCACAGAGAAGAGTCTGTTTTCTATCAGTGATTCCTTACTAGCTCATTGAATGAAAGAATCTAATCTCCAAACCCCTCGCCTACCTCCTTTATTACTTGGCATTAGGTATGGCTATTCTATCATTTCTGCTTCCATTTTTGTATTACAAATTGATGATTATATTCTATCATGATATGTAGGACAAATAATTTTGCTGCAATATTATTATTCATTTAGATCGCTGTTTTGGGTTCCCATTTGAATTAGTACCTGGTGTATATGATATGTTGGAAATTATTCTTATCTATCCTTATACTATAAGGATAGATAATATAATAGATAGTTTAAGTAACTGGCTGTCACATTGCCTTAAATTTCCATTGAATTACTTTAAACTCCTTATTGTCCATAATACATGGAAATATTTTTGGTAGATTGTTTAGTTTGTTCTTTTTTTTTATTTAGTTTACATTGTACAATATGGCAGTAGTTTAAACGGCTGAGGTATTTGAATATAGATATAAAATGCATAAAAAAATCTAGAAACAGACTGAACCTGAAAGTGCTGGTTCTGCTTTTATATAAATAAGTAAACTACAGGACATTGCAAGTCATGACAATATATGACTTTTACCAATTTAAAAATATGTGTAGTTGTATACAATAAGTGCACATTTATGTTGGTGTACTTCCAATGCTATGCAATCTAGAACCATATTTGTGTAACTCTATACATATGTATGATATATGTCCAGTGTGTATCTCCAATCATTTTTTGAGTTTTTAGTAGGCTGGTTATACACATTAGATTAGTGTCGGATGAACTTGTTGATTCCAGCAGGATGGCCTTACAGACTAATGTGTATGGAGGTAGCACAACAATCCCCCATCTTCTGCCATCGGAGAGAAAGATAGAGCGGGCATGTTACATTTTATTAAGTACCGATCCTTTCCCCCCCAGGAGAGGACTGGCAGAGGTTCATCTCTTTTTCCTTATTGAAATAAGCATGGATGTTCGGCCGATCAGAACTTGAATGTCTGTACAGACGTACAGCTTTTGTGTGCTGCCGTAAAGGCTCTGTTGAGTTCAGTATAGGAAAAAACACAAACAAGATGACTACATCAGTAATCCAGCTAAAAGTCTCGATATGGTGCTCAATACCCAACAACACTTAAGCTAAGAATTGACATTAGTTTATAAAGATTTATAATTTTATTATCAAATTCATTTCTAAAAAAAAAAATAGAAAGAGTACCAATAGTTAAAAATCTAGAAAAATACATAACTCAGTACATTCCCTATTCCAACACCCCCAGCATATCAAAAGCTCACTGGTTAGTAAGGATAAAGTCATAATACAAATAGATAATTTTATTTAAAAAAAAATATATAAATATATAAGGAACAAATCAAATAATTATTTCATAAATACAAAATCAATGTAATCAATGTATACATAAATAAATAATTAAATAAAGAGACCTAAATATTTAATATGATAGGCCAGTTGATTCATTAATGAGGGGAAAGGAGGATAGGGATCGGCCCAATCCTATTTAGAAAGTTTTCATAGCAAATTAATGCTCTCCCACGCCTTGCCTCAATATCAATATTTTCAGGCACTAAATGTGTCACAAATATTATTAGGGTATAGTGCATGGACCCACAATGGATCTAGGCATGCTGGCCACAAAAAATCAATCCAATAGAGAGATATTCACTCAAATAGGGCCAATATTTGTATGATAATAATAGCATATCTATAAGAGCAGTTCATACTGACGCACTTGCTCATTAACATAGTTCCGCAATGTCACTGACGCATAACCATTCACTCAAGATATAAGCATTGTCCCTCTGAGTTATTCAAATGGGTGCATGTAATTGATATCACCAACATAGGATCCAGGATCGAAACCGACATCCCACGGTAAGCTATATATACATAGACCTGATGTTAATATTGGCACAGCATTCATCCACATGGCGGGTTGTTTGAGGCAACTGTTCAAATATCATTCACAAATGAGATTTACTCACAGACCGGTGAGGCTAATGGATCGTTGCAGTAGTCCGGCCTCGCGTAGAGGGCAAGTGTGTCAGATGTTTTCCGGCAAATGTCCGGTTACAAGAGGCATTTAAGAAACGCTATGCTACAACACGAGACACGGGCTGATCTCTCCTCACTCCCCCCATAGTGGCAGCGCCTTGTATCACTAAATCATTTCATCCCAAATGGACTTCCTCAGGGTCACAAAGGAGCTATTCTCCCCTAAAATAGGGCTTAGAATCATGTTCTGCATGAAAAATAAACCCCTTAACTTCAAGCATATCTGTAGCAAATCAAACCAGTCACCCAATATCTAGATCTGGATAGTAGTAATATTAGTCATAGTAAGCATGCATTTCCGTATAATGTTTAGTATAGCCATAGCCTGCCTTGTCTGAATAAGGTTGAGCTGCAATACCAGACACAGCACACGGACAAGGGTGGCACTGTGTCTGGTAAAAGCCGTCATTCTATTGATTAGGGAGGTTCCCAGCAGTCAGACCCACACAATCACATATTGTAGGGATATGCCATCGATCATTATAAATAATAATGAAAACATCCCTTTTTTTTAATGTTACATTTCTTATTGTTAGCATGTTTATTTCTATAAGGCAGTATTGTCGACTGCCCGGCACATTTGTCAGTATTGCTGGACACAGATAATACTTTAGCATACCGTCGTTATTCTTTTGAGAATGATTGCTTTGGTGAAGATGCAGGATTATGTTTCTATAAGATTGTGCATCTCAAGCTAAATATAAAAAATCTGTAATCCCAGACTTTCAAGTTTGCAGGATTATAAGAATCCGTTACTTGTTGTTGTATTGTTATACAGATGTAGCCATCTTTCACTTGATTCTGATAACTTGCTGCAGCGTGATATCACACAACAAAAGCCATTGAAAAGTCATTGAAAAGGTCAAGATAAGGGATCTAGCCAATGTTTATTTAATACGTTAAAAGTCAAGGTAAAGACATCTGTACATTGTGGTTAGTCGCTATTTTTAGTGGCTCATGTAAGCCAAAAAGACGAGTTAAAGCATTACGTCAGGACATCTAAGAGAGAGGTATGCTGCCTGAAAGGTGGGGTTTACATTAAGGTCCAAAAATTATTTCATTATCCAGAGCAAGATTCCACTTACATTAAAAGCTCTAGCCGAATACCTTGATCACTGTTTAAAATAATAATAACTATGTGAAATATAAGCAACTACCTAATGTATTGCAAGTATTGTTGAATTACTAAAATATCTATTAGTATTCTTGTCAGCCATATCTGATTATTCACTAAGCAATGACGATTAATGCTCACCCCAGTATCATATAATAACGGTGGAAATATTGAATCCAACATTTTAGGGCATCCGTCACAGATCTGGCTAAAAATACTGGAAACAATAGTGCATGATGCGCTATTGTTTCCAGTAAAACCACGGAAACCCGACGGAATCCATTAAATTCAATGGGTTCTGTCGGGCCCCAATGGTGTCAGTCCTACAACGGAACCGGTGTTTCCGGTATTCTGGTGGTTCAGAACAACAGAAACACTAATGCAGATGTGAATGAGGCCTTACCTAGCATTGCATTTTAGATCTATACACTGGCCACTTGTCCACTTAGACTCCATTTATCATGGAAATAACATATTTTGATACCTACTTGACAGTACATGATGCAGTCTATCCTGGGTTAAGTGATCTACGAGGGTTCTTGGAACAGGTACATGTGGTACGTGGAGGACACTTCTGCAACTTTTTTGCATGCCCCTTTTTCAGATGCCCTAGTGTCCTCATAATAGTGACAGCAGCCACATTTACTTATTGCACTTGCTCCAACAACACAACTTCTCTATACATGACGTGCTTCTCCTCCACCTTCCCTGCCATATGCTAGAGTGAATATTATATATCATTTAAGATCCACACCAGCTACTATCACTAGTTAAGACTAACAAGTCCAGGTATGATTCCCCATAATAATCATATATGTAAAAGAGTAGTGACAGGCACACTAAAAAACAAATCCGTTCCGTTTTCCTACGTCTGTAGAAGTCAGCAGAACAGCCTAGTTGCCTAACATTAAGGTCTACAGGACCCTGCTTTGAGGCGACTGGTAGATTGTGATCTACTATTTGGCCTTCACTTCTTTAGAACATTTTGAACATTTTCTTAGTACAAATACCAAATACTTCTTCTACCTTTGCGTTTTCTCCTTGTTCTATTATTGTGCACGTGGGCTTGTCAACTGATATGCACAGGTCATCTGCTACATAGCAGCCACATAAGCCATCATGGAAATTATAAAGGATTAATATAATCAACGTAGGCTTATGCTAAATTACTCAAATATGTACATTATACTCCTCTTCATAAAGAAGTCATTGATCCATTTTTTTTATACATAGCACCCAGATTTGAGCTTCTATTAATTCCGGACTTCCTGTACATTTTTCTGGACCTATGTACTGTATATGTGTTGGAGATCATGAAACTCTTCCCCAAGAACATCAACATTATATTTTGCATTATATGCAATAGTTCTAACCACAGATTCATTTTCCTAAACAATTTATTTAGCATACTTACATGTCCGTCCACAGCACATGACATAAGTCTGAAAGATCTTGACAGAGCTGTTTCCTTTTGCAATTATTCTTTTTTTACAAGAGAAAAAAAAACAGGTCAGTGTGACTTTAGGCAAATATAAACCAATGTTTGGAAATTTCTAAGCGCTGAGCAGTATCAGATGTTTAGCAGGATATTCTTTCCTATGTTCCCGTTTAGTACATTAAAAGCCCCAAATGCGCTTTAGATGATGATGAATTAAGAACATACAATTAAGAAATGCTAGAATAACAAATAAAGAGGTCATGAATGGATATGTTGGCAGTGAATACTAAGGACTTGCAGGAGTTCACTTGTTTGAAGAACAATGCTACAAATCTGAAATCAAGCAGTAAAAGAACCATTTTAGTCCACAACAGTGATTGTAAAAACGTCCCTCTGAAAACCTTGATTTAAATTTAGTCTTGGGAATTACAATGGTGCATGAAGATTAAAGGCCTACTTTTCTCTGATTGAATTAAATGTATTTAGAGTGTGCAATAACTCAAAAACAACTAGTGGAAATGTTCAATGGAAGAGTAAAGGTTCCTATAATGTGGTTAGGCTACTTTCCCCTCTCAGGAGAAATGGTGAACATTGATTTTTGTATAAATTTGGTGACAGCTATATATAATCCTTGAGTGACGTTGAATCGAATTATGTTGGTCCATCCTTTCCTGTAAGCAGAATGTGAGGACAGTACACTTTTTCAGCTGTCGAGGTGGCACACATGTTATTAAGCTAGTGTATGAAATACTCTGTAAGCTTCATCACGACTCTGAGATGAAAGGATGCTTTCGCTCTACTTATAACCATACTGCAACTGGAAGTATTGCTGGCAACCTGATAGAACTCAATGCACCTGTGAGATGCCACCTTCTCTAGAACATCTAGGTAACTCGATTTAAATCTAGTACATGTATGAATTCATATAATGATGTTATCTCATATAGTAGATAAATGAGACATAATAGGGTATTTATTCTGTTGTGACACAGTTATGTTGACTTAAAAGGGTTGTCTTGGCATGCGCTGGGTTTTCATACTGATGACCTATCCACAGGAAGGTCATCAGTATATGATCGGTGGGGATCCAGCACCCAGACCCCCCACCAATCAGCTGTTACGGCTGCCTCCGGCACTGGAAGTTTTGCAGTGGTCGGTGCCGGAAGCAGATGGCTCCATCCACTGTATAGCGGCCGTGCTGCAACACTGCTCTGCTCCTATTCAAGTGAATCACAACTAACACCCAGTCTATAAGTGCCCATATGCCAAGCAGTCCTTTGCGGAGCATGTAGGTAGACTGTTAATAATAAAATCCGCCAACTGTGACAATTGAACATTACAGGAATAAAATGTATGAAATGAATCAACATCACTGTGAGGTAGTGTTACCATTTATTCATTTTTGTAATCTTTATTTTTTATTTTTTTATATATATACCAAAAATGTATCCTCACGATGAGAGGAGCAAGGGAGGGGGCATGCCTATATAACCCCCTTCCTTTATACTCATTATGCCCCTTTCTAACAGCACTGCAGTATAACCTGACCAATGGCTTCAGAACAGTCAGATTATATCTATCACCACCCCTAGCCTGTAAGCAACACTATACTTAACCCCTTACATTTATTCAGTCAAAGGCCCTAAGTCTAAATGCCTATGGGCCTACTATACCATAATCTTCATTAGCGGCTTCTCCATACTTTTTATGGGAATTATTCAGAACTGAATCATAACAGACTGTTTTAGGACATATATGACTCTTGAGCTCCCATCTGATATCCCATGAGCAGACATGAGCTAACTAGATGGTAACGTTATGTACGTGTTATACTGAGCAGCACTTGTGCATTGTTTATCTATTTGGAAAGCTTGCAAGCGCTTATAAAACAAGTGTTTAAAACAGTGTTCAAGTGCTACATGGGTGAATGATTTCACTTTATTAGAATTCCAGTTCACTGACATCATTAAAGGTGTTACTTCCTAGAAGATGGTTTGTGTTAAATTGGTTTTCTGTATTATCAATCCAACTAAACCTTAACCCCTTACAACTAGAGATATTTGGACTTTAGTGATGAGAGTTTAGAGATTTTTAGTTGTAGTAGATTTTACTGCTATGCCTCTAAATTTGTCAGGCTATCCGCATTATAGTGTCTTTTTCATGGCTGGTAGGACTTTTTTCTTTTGCGAATAGTTTCCAGTTGAGAATGCGGAAGTGGTAAATAACCTTCTAACCGAAGCCACTTATTGTCTCTGATAGACAGGCTTCCTGGCTGCCGCTGAACATTACCTGTAGCAGCTGCAATTTTGGGGCACCGCAGATAGGAGGAGCCTAAAACGAAAGCGCCTAAACACCTGGCGTAAAAACGTGTATGGATGGGCATTAAGGGTTAAATATGTTGAGAGTAGAAAAAGGAATGAATAAATCCAGCGAACAAGGTAATGTGTAGTATTATTTTTGTAATGTTTTGCTTCTATATGAGCTTATTTGTAGGTTTAATGTCCCCCAAGTGATTAATATAATGAAATAGTCAAATAAAGGCTCTTTTTGTGTCTATGAAAATAGGCTTCTTTCAAATGTCATATTGTTACATATTAAACATGCTCTTAAAAGTTAATCCTTCGTCCAGACCTCTTCTAGTGGAGTCTTGAGGAATGCTCAAATGCCTTAATGATGCCGATTCAAAGCCTGGACAATAAGGTGGAGCTTCACCACAAGATTAAGATTCCTCACGTTCACTCTTTGTTTTATTTAAGCTAAGGGGATTTGTGGGGTTGATGCTCCAGACAATACACACAAGAGCTGTGCTAACTTCATATAGTACACTTCATGGCACGGGTACACCCTCCTCGTGAATAGATGACTTCACGAAAGGTTGTACATGGTGGTCAAAATGCTGGGGGGGGGGGGGGGTTCTTCAACATTCACTTCCATCTGATGATGACCCCTTCAAAAAAAAGGATTTAAGAAAAACCAGACCGAAAAATGTTAACTCTCTAGGCCCCTAGATGTAGCCAGCTATATTACTAAGATGATGAAGATCTCGATGCTAGGCAGGTTAATGTGCATTACAAGGATGTAAGACACAAGATAAAAGCTTGCTGATCCCCTAGTGCTTCTTATACACCAGTAAAGCAGTATAGTAGCCATATCTCAATGTTCTAGTTCTAGTATGTACTGCACTCCCGTTTTAAGCCTCAAGATCACGGCAAATTAGCCTTTCTCGCTGAATATGTAGACGCTATGAGATAGTTCGTCCATCTTGGCTGGTTTGTACAAGAGAAGAATTTACATTCTCTCTTAACGCTGTTGGCACATGCAAATGTAAGCTGCGCCACAATAAAATATACATAAGTTTGCTTTATACGAAGCGCAAATAGTACCTGCTGCTGTAGACATTTTTGCTTCATCCCTGCTGGTACATACCTTCTTAGCGTAACGGTGACTACATAACTGATCACACCACATAGGGATGCTTTAAACAAAAATTATATTTTAGTTTGTTCAATTACAAAACTTATTTATCTGGAACTACTCAAAAGTTTGGAATTTTCAAGAGTAAGACATAGAAGCAAATACCTGGATGTCAAGGGTCAGCATAAGATAGTAAGTCCAGAAGTAATAATTTACTACATTTTAATTAAAAACATCTACACAGATGGGTTACATTGTATTATTTCAAGTATGCTACAATAAAATTGGTGATATTCAATTTCAGACATAGAAGGGAAAGGGAATTTATCCGAAATTACAACAGTTATGTTACATAATTGTATTGAAAAAGTGTCATAAGTACATATGTGATATTTATAAAAACTCACAACACTATAATTTGCGTGTCGGGAAGAAGCGCAGGGCTTTCAAGTCTTACTTTATATGACTTATTTATCAAAGTTTTTCTGCAAATTTCTCTTTGGAAAAGGTTTACAGAAGATTCATTAGTGTGTGAGGTGCACAGTGCATTAGTATTGTACTGTATTAGTAAATATAGTGCTATCTGTCTATTTGTAGAATACTACTTATAAAGGGATAAGATGTGTTCCATTTCCGCTGTGATGCTTCATGAGATGTTTTCTTGCGTTAGAAGAATGTTTTTCCGTGCAGCAGATTTTCTGCTAAGTAAGCTACTAAAGAAATAGCAAATGTAACTTTTATAAGTAGATCGTCACTTCCTCAGCATTTATAAAACGCCAGCCCTCCCTTGCAATCCACTTATCACATTGAAATTATTCTTTCATTCTGACATTTCCATAAAATAATTTCGTATTTGTGTTCTAAACCACAAGACGTAACTTTGAAAGCTCTAAACAAATTAGTCCTGCAAACAGAACAGCATTAATGCTTAAAATACTTATGCTTCGTGGTAAAATGTATGGGAGTGTGTTATAGGATAGGGTATTGAGGAAATTAGAAGAATGCTTTACACAATTATGGAAGCGGAAATTGGATATCCATTCCCGAGATCAGTCTAAAAAATCACAGTATATTCCTTGTCCAGCAGGACTTAAATTACCTGCTTGGAAGAAAACGTCTTGCATGGAATTATGTCTTCTTTTTCTGTTTGCCATTTAGCTTTGTACAAAGCTTTGACTCCAGGATTGAATATGTGGGGGGAAAAAAAATCATAGGATCAAAAAAAAAAAAATCTGTTTTGAACTTGTTTCCGCTGAGAAAAAGAAAACCCCAGGGAGGAGACCCAGCAGAATAATATCAGAGGACAAATTAGCCCGCATCCTGCAAGAACAGAACATCAGCGAGATGGATTCTGTTATTCATGTGTTAAACATATGTAGGTAATCCTTCTCCATTTAATTGCTATGAATCAGGGTTCTTGTCTGCTGTTTTTTAAGAATCGGTCCTAATGGCATAAAGTGACTCCTCTGCATATGAGTAATATGTAGCTCGCTCACATGGTAGACGACGGAGGGTAAATTGGCATGGCATTGCGTTTCAGCATGGTGAATGTGCTTTTACAGAGACATTGGTTTATTGTTCTTCGTGACCGCTGCACTTTGCTTCATATGAAGTGCACTAAATGCTCTGCGAGTAATCTACTAAATAGCTACTGCTGTCCTTATATATTGTTATGATAATGCCTCTAAATTTACTGGCCTTCAGTTCCATCGAAAGAAACCGAAAACACCTACAATACATATTTAAATGTTCCTTGTGAAATGTTAGATACCAATCACTCTTCTTTAATATCAATGGACATTAAACGTGAACGTAGTTGTTTACTCAAAGCTTTCACCTTTAACTGTACTTGACCTTAAAATGCTCACTCTGTCTGGTATTGTTAGCAATACAATTATGGCTTTTATACTTACAAACAGAAGCACAAACCTATTTATTTAAAATGCATTTCGTTCGCAGCTCATTTGATTTGTAAGTATTCACCATATAAATGTAAAGTAGAAGGCCACAGCCACTGAAAATGCAAATTCAATATGGCAGCCAGGGTTACATTATATGGAGTATGATGTACGAGAATAAAAGTCTATTTATTAACACTTACTGTGACTTTCCGACACTATTCATGCTTTGTGTGCTTAAAGCAGAAAGCTGCTCTAGGTTGTTTTCTAGCTCCATAATGTGATATAATTCTTTTCTCTAAAGATAAAGCTTTACCCGCATTTTAGGCACTTAAAAGAAATAATGGCCTATAGTATCATTTCTTCATGGGATATGGTATAATCAGTCCAAGAAGCTTTAGTCTTATTAAAAGGTGATAGAATGTATAAATCCTCCATTAGTGTGCTTCTCTTCTTTATTGTTATACCTTTTATTGGATTCCTATATTTTATACTTCGAGAAAACCCTAATAACTGTTGAATGATGAATTAAAATATAATAAAAATTCTAAAATAAAATGATAAAAAAAAAAGACTAAACTTTATCACCACCCTGTCTTGTAACTAGCATCAATGAATAGTAGAATATATTTGATCTGTATCAATATGTATTGTGAATTCAGGATAATTTCTCCTAAAATTACAGCATGTTTTGGCAGGTTTCAAGGTCACTTGACTTGGGTCACTTGGATACATTACTGCAGTACATGCGAGCAAGGAGGGTTATAATATATGTATTTAGTTATTTTGTTTGAACACTAAATGTGCTTTTAGTTTATATTACACCTGTTGAAATTCTGCCATTAGTATCAAAACTGCTAGTATTGGCTATGTCTATTATACCAGCGGTGTACAGTATATAGACATGATGTATACATTAAACCATAAGTACACACCCACTTCATAGAGTCTGCAATATAGACATGGTGTTAAGTAAACCCAACCGCACCTCTAATGCCTGAGATCAGTGGCGAATATAGAGGATGAGGGCCGCCATAGCAAAGATAAAAATTAGACCCCCATCAGGTGCAGCTTAACATCCTCACACTCCTAATCACTCAGGAGTTCCTGGTGCCCTGTCCCATATTTTCCACTTCATTGTTTTATAACAATGCAGCACCTATGGACACCACATCACTGTTCAGGTTCTCATCACCCATTAAAATACGGAGAAGACCACATTATATGTTCCTACTTTGTAACTCAAGTTAAGATAGATTTGGAACTCCTTTCATAACTATAAATAAAACACTGTTTACTAAACACCTTCTTTCTGGGCCGTTCCAGCTCGATGCCGTAAAAGTACATCGCGGCTTGATGTTAGTTAACGCATAACACCCATACTATAACGACTCTGTAACGGCGCAGGCTCTGGTTCTGAACCTGTGCCAATGCTTGCTGTTGAGTAAATTGTGACTAATGCTGTGTAAATCACCAAATTAGGCCTCAAATGCGCATGGTGCTCTTTCAATCCTCAGCCCCGTTGTATGTGGAGGCAAAAGATTAGGGCCACATATATGGTGTTTTTAAAATCAGGAAACATTATAATAATAAATAGAGGTAAACATTGTAATGAAAAAGAGTCCCCAAAATCCACAAGTTGCTTCTTTATTTCTAAGGCCTGTGTTTTAGGAAAGTAGCATGCTAGAGCCACATATGAGATATTTCTCAAAACTGCAGAATAGTAACTATTGAGTTGTGCTTTTCTGTTAATGCCTGTTCTGTTACAGAAATAAATGGATTACAATATATTTGCAAAAAAATTCATTCCTGTGAAACACCTAAAGGGTTTACAAACTTCCTAAATGCTATTTTAAATATGTTGAGGGTGCAGTTTTTCAAATGGGGTGATTTATGCGGGTTTCTAGGTTTATAGGACACTCAAAGCCACTTAAAAACTGAAGTGGTGCCTAAAAAAAATAGGTTTTGCAGGTTTTGTTTAAAATTTGAAAAACTGCATTTAAAGGGGAATTCCAGCCTCCAGCATTTTTCAGCTATCCACTGGATGGGTTATAAATGCTAGACTGGTGGGGGTCTAACTGCTGGAACCCCAAACAATCGCTAGAACGGGTGACAGGGTGCCCCTTTCCCCCAGTCACAAGATGTCGGCAAGAAGGAGTTTGAATGGAGCGGAGGCCAGGCATGAGCGGTTCTGTTCCATTCAAAGTCTTCAGGCCCATAGACTTTGAATGGAGTGGCACTGTGCATGCCCAGCCTCTGCTCCATTCAGACTTCTCCTAGCCATCACCTTGCAGTTGGGGAGAACGGGTGACCATCGGTTAGACCGCCACCGATCTAGCATTTATTACCTATCCAGTGGTTAGGTGAAAAATACTGGAGGTTGGAATACCCCTTCAAACTTATAAGCCTTATAACGTCCTAAAAAAATGTAATTCGATTTTTTTTAAAATGATGGCTTCATAAAGAAGACATATGGTAAGCCTTATTTATTTAAAAAATTGTGTGGTATCATCCATTTTTAGAAGCAGAGGATTTCGAAAGTAGAATAATGGTAATTTGTAAAAAGTTTCTTTAAATTTTGGATATTTTTTATAAATAAAGAGTAGACATATGGAGCAAAATTTGCCACTAACATAAAGTACAATGTGTCATGAGAAAACAGTCACAGAATCACTTGGATAGGTAAAAGCATTCAAAAGTTATTACCACATAAAGTGACACATGAAAGATTTTAATAATGAGGCTGTATCCTTTGGTCCAAAATAGGCCGTGTCCTTAAAGGGATAGAGAGTAAAGGCACTTTTACATGGGCCAATTATGAGGCAAAGGAGCGTTTATATGAACTCTCGTTCCTCATCATTGTCCTGTGTAAACAGAGCAGCGATCAGCCGATGAACGATGTAAACAGGGAGATGTGCTGCCGACATGATGGAAATATATGAGGACTAACGATCGTAGTAATGATCGCTCGTCATCATACATAACTAAGCATTGCTACATGTGAAAGGAGCACACAAGTGCCGATCAATGAGCTGTCTCGCCGCTCGTTTTCACGGCCCATATCAAGCCATGTAATAGGACCCTCTATTTCAATATTATGTAATTGTGACAACATATTGAAATATGTTGTTGGGATGGAAAAATAAAACTGAATTCATTAGAACTCATTTGGCAATTCTGGCTAGAGTCATACATTTCCCTTATTCATATAAGATTTTTAAGATGATGGACCGACCACTTGTCTGCTGTGTTTGGCAAGTTCCAGACTTCTGACACCACATACTGTGATATAAATCTTGCACGCCATGTTTGTTGAATTATATGTTGTAGATTGCTAGACAGGGCTCATATCCAATTTGATGCAAAGCATAATGCCAGTAGAGGAACCTATTACTGGTAATGAAATGTAATGTATATGCTTGTAAACAGATAAACATTCAGTCTCCGAGCCTGGAAATTTTCTGTACTTAAGAGGTTTATTCAATTAACCGGTTAAACTTTCATTATATTTTGCCATTTGCCTGTAGATTCTCATACATTCAAAAAGCTTTAGGAGAGAAATTTCAGCTGGTTACTGAACTAAGCTCGCTGAAATGATGGGAGAGAAATTGCAAAATAAGGACGCACAGATTGCCAACAGTGTTAAGGAAATGTTTCATCAAAATATGATATTCGTGCATTACACAAAAAAAGAGTTTAAGGAAACAAAATACACAATTTAAACTTAATTTCACATTGTATAAAGAGTTATTTCCATTGTCCCCTGCAGTAGTAGTACAAAAGTATTCTGTAGACTTTAAGTTTGCACGGTCTTGGGCATCACTATGGTAGCAGTATGGTAGATGGTTGATACTGTTACCTTTTCTCCTAAGGCCCCATTCACATCGCGTTTGTGCTATCCGCCTAGCGTATACTTTTTTTTTAAATAAAAACATGGACCATTGAAAACTTATACAAACGTGTACCATTTTCTGTTTACGTCTGTGTTTTTTATAGCATACACTCATACGTCGGTATACGTTTCTGTCCGTTTTTTAACCTAAAAAAAGTATATGTTTTTTTTTTAAAGTGAACACTGAAGGAAGAAAAAACAAAAAAGAAAAAAAAAATGGATAGATTTACTGTATGTAAACGGATACAAACGTATAGCATTACGTTTGCTTACGTCGTCCATTGGAATCAATGCTGAGAAAAATGTTACATTGCGTATACTTTTTTTGAAGTATAGGATAGCGCAGCATACTACGCTTTTCAGTACTTTCAAAAAACATTATCCCAACGTAAACCATGACAAACATAGACCAAATGGATGCTATTTTGGTCCTACGTTTGACCCATTATAGTCTATGTATACGCCGAGCTATACGTTTCAATACTTTTTTAGTGTTTAAAAACGTATACGCCCGGCGGATAGCACAAACGCAATGTGTATGGGGCCTTAGCTGTTTTTTTTTATGAATGTAAAAATCCTACTATGATATTAACGACTGCATTATGTATACTGTACCTATACATATACTGTACCTATGATTCATATCTATCTATCCATCCATCTATCTATCTATCTATCTATCTATCTAGTTGATACTGTTACCTTTTCTCTTAACCCCTTCCCGACATCCGCCGGGTGGGGGAATAAATGACAAAACAGGGGGGCGACCCCCTGTAACGTCCCAACGGCCCCCCCGCGGTGAGATCTGGGGGAGCTGTTGGTTGGCAAGGCAACCTGGGGGCCTGGGGAAGTCCCCCAAGTCCGCCATCTTTGTACTCCTATGAAGCCCTGCCACATTAGTATTGCAGTATATTGTGCAAGCGATCTAACGATCGCTGGTTAAAGTTCCCTAGGGGGACAAGTAAATGTAAGAAACAGTAAAATAAAGTTGTTTTAACAAATAAAAAGGTAAAAGCTCAAAAATAAAAACCTTTTCCCATTTTCCCTCAAGTACAATGTAAAAAAAAATAAAAAGCTAACATAACTGGTATCGACGCGTCCGTAAAAATTCTGAACTATTACAATATATCATTATTTAGTCCGCACGGTGAACGCCGTAAAAAATTAAAAATTAAAAACATCAGAATTGCAAAAAGTATCACATACCACAAAATGGTACCAATATAAACTGCAGCTCGCCCCGCAAAAAATAAGCCCTCACACGGCTAAATCGACAGAAAAATAAAAACGTTATGGTTCTCAGAATGTGGTGACAAAACTCAAATTTTATTTTTTACAATCAGTTTTTTCCTTGTAAAAGTAGTAAAACATAAAGAAAACGATATAAATTTGGTATTGCTGTAATCGTATTGACCCGCAGAATAATGTTGACATGCCGTTTTTACTGTATGGTGAACGCCGTAAAAACAAAACCACCCAAAAGTTTGAGGAATCGCTGTTTTTTTCCTATTCACATATATTTTTTTTATCGTTTCCCACTACATTATATGGTACAAAAAATGGTGCTGTGAAAATGTACAACTCGCCCTGCAAAAAACAAGCCCTCATACGCCAGTATTGATGGAAAAATAAAAAAGTTATGGCTTTTGAAAGGTGGGGAGGAAAGAACAAAAGTGAAAATCCGAATAATGGCTACGGAGGGAAGGGGTTAAACTGTTCTTTTTTTATGAATGTAAAAATCCTACTATGATATTCATAACTGAACTATCATATATACTATACCTATACTGTAACTATGATTAATATCTATCTATCTATCTATCTATCTATCTATCTATCTATCTATCTATCTATCTATCTATCTATCTATCTATCATCTATCTATCTATCTATCTATCTATCTATCTATCTATCTATCTATCTATCTATCTATCTATCTATCTATCTATCTATCTATCTATCTATCTATCTATCTATCTATCTATCTATCTTCTATATCTATCTATCCATCCATCTCTCTCTCTTTCTCTCTCTCTCATTTTCATTGGGCTATTATTAAGGGGTAACTAACTGTTCAACAAACTTCTGGCATGTCATAGTGACATGTCAGAAGTTTTGATCGCTGGAGATCTGAGCACTGAGACCCCGACCGATCGCTAAAACGAAGCTGCAGAAGCGCTCGTGTGAGTGCTGAGCCGCTTTGTTTCTGTTCTGCTTTTCTCGGAAAGCCGAGCAGTTGGTGTACGGACTCCATAGAAAGTCTATGAGCTCGTACACCGCTACGTCGGCTTTCCGAGAAAAGCCCAACAGAAACAAAGCGGCTCAGTGAACAAAACTTCTGTTATGTCACTATGACATGTTAAAAGTTTGTTGAACGTTTAGTTAGGAGATTTTTTTTGTCACCCCCCCCCCCCCCCCCTTCATTCAGTTCTTTTTTCTGTCCTCAATCACCTCTATAAATGTTAAACGGAGACTATGTAAATAAGAATGTGAGGGCATTTACGCTGTAGGAAGGTCTTCTCTGAAATAATTTGATTAAATAATGATGATCATTTCATTATTATCATGTTATAGCTGAGACCACCTTTCCCTACCAGTCACTGAGTGTTCTAAAGCATTTCTGTGTAAATGATAACAGATATGTTTATTAGGCATAACACTGTGGGAAGTTGTAGCAAAAAGGATAAGTGTACCTTTAAACGTGTGCAGCACTACGTTATGTTTTCCACTTTATTGCATTTTCTGGTTTACTAGACACTTCTTTTTTTTATTAACCAACGAGAAACTATGCAGCATTTCTTCTCCGTCAGATCATTTCTGATCTATTGCTCTACCTTCCTATGTCTGCACAGTACACAAATCCCTAAATATGTCTGTGAAGTCCCCGAACACAACTCACTTTTATTTGTTTTGTTACACCGTATCTGGTTTCCAGCTTCCAAGTCGGCAGTGATTCTGATAGATCTGTAGGTTTCAGGCGACTGTGATACATGGCTGCTCATGTTATGATTGCCTGTACTGTCTTGACCCAGCAAAGATATGAACATGAAGGATACTGTTTTCTCTAATCCCTCACCAGCTGTTTCAGTCATTACCAGAAAACATTTCTTAAGTATTTGGGCAGGTGCAGGAAGGTTCAGGTAGCTCCTTTGCATGCTGATGGACGAAATACTTTAGACTGGTCAAATACACGGCCTCCTTTTAAATGCAGACAGAAAATACATACCTGAGCAACATATGTCATTTAACCTTAAGACCTTACACTGCTTTAACCTTTTTAAATACTTAGAAGTGAATCCAGCCACAGTTGTTAAAGAAACATCTTCTTAACATAGATCAGTCATGGTTGTCTCCCATTTTGCTTCATTCAAGGTAAGCATGCTCGCGGCCCTCAAGACAACGGGGAGGGCACGTCGTCATTTGTGAATACAAGTCCCAAGCATTTTATGGGACATGACTCTTTTCTTCTACAATGAGCTTATTCCGTACATGTTTGCTTTCTAGCTAACAGGTGAATGGTCACAGTCAGTAATTCAATTCTTAAAAAATAAAAAAAAGGCCTAGCAAACATTGTCTTGAAGTGTTTGCGGAGTGAATTTTCACTTGGGTCGTTATCTTGTTTGCTATTTGCAGTTAAGAGGAGTCTAAAGTCATATTTGATCAGATTACAATTTTTGGATGAAGAAAATGATTATTGTAAGTGAAGGTGTGAAAATAGACCAAGTATCACGTATAAACGCCAAATGAGCTGTTCAAGGGACGAAAAAAACAATGATAACATATTTCTATTGATTTTACATTGATTTGTCTAAGGCTGGAATCTTTTATTCCATTTTTGAGCCAGACGCAGGAGTGGATAAGAGTGGATACACAATAGAGAATACAGATCCATCATACTTTTGCTTCTTTTTGTATTCACTCCTGTGTTTGGTTGGAAAAAAAACCTGCATGTGTCATTCCAGCCTAAGGGAGTTTTTGATGCCATTTTTTGAGCCAAAGCCAGGATTGGATGCAACAGGAAGCGAAATTATGAGTCCTTCCTTTATACTTCTCCGTTACTTTTAAATATGCTCCTTACTTTAGCTAAAAAAAAAAAACTGCATCAAAAACTGCACCTCAAACTGCAAGCAAGACTACACGTGTGAATCCGGCATATAGACCTTTGGAATTTTCTCCCCTTGAATATAGACTTTTAGACCTTTCTCCCCTTGAATATAGACTTTTAGACCTTTCTGCCCTTGAATATAGACTTTTAGACTTTTCTCCCCTTGAATATAGACTTTTCTCCCTTTGAATACAGACTTTTGAACTTTTCTCCCCTTGAATATAGACTTTTAGACTTTTCTCCCCTTGGATATAGACTTTTGGTAATATTAACATGCAGTTACATGTTTAGGCATCATGCACACATCAGAGGCATGTGCAGTAGAAGTGTCGCACTGGGGTTCCTTGGGCTTACCAGATAAAGGGATACAGAGATCGTATCCTCCACCTTCATAGAACATGTGCACGTCTACTTTTGATAACATTGTAAACTTTGTTATGATTGCACACACAGAATATTGCATCAAAAAGATTAAAAAAGTTATTTGTGAATCAACCCATAAGATAAACACCCTATTTCCATAAGCCAGCGTCAAATAGGGTTTTCTTTTGCTAGCCCTATGTGGACCAATATTGTGTCAGAGTTTAAAGAGGCTCTGTCACCAGATTTTGCAACCCCTATCTGCTATTGCAGCAGATCGGCGCTGCAATGTAGATTACAGTAACGTTTTTATTTTTAAAAAACGAGCATTTTTGGCCAAGTTATGACCATTTTTGTATTTATGCAAATGAGGCTTGCAAAAGTCCAAGTGGGCGTGTTTAAAGTAAAAGTCCAAGTGGGCGTGTATTATGTGCGTACATCGGGGCGTTTTTACTACTTTTACTAGCTGGGCGTTCTGACGAGAAGTATCATCCACTTCTCTTCAGAACGCCCAGCTTCTGGCAGTGCAGACACAGCCGTGTTCTCGAGAGATCACGCTGTGACATCACTCACTTCCTGCCCCAGGTCCTGCATCGTGTCGCACGAGCGAGGACACATCGGCACCAGAGGCTACAGTTGATTCTGCAGCAGCATCAGCGTTTGCAGGTAAGTAGCTACATCGACTTACCTGCAAACGCCGATGCTGCTGCAGAATCAACTGTAGCCTCTTGTGCCGATGTGTCCTCGCTCGTCCGACGCGATGCAGGACCTGTGAGTGACGTCACAGATCTGCACTGCCAGAAGCTGGGCGTTCTGAAGAGAAGTGGATGATACTTCTCATCAGAACGCCCAGCTAGTAAAAGTAGTAAACACGCCCCGATGTACGCACATAATACACGCCCAGTTGTACTTTTACTTTTCAACACGCCCAGTTGTACTTTTGCAAGCCTCATTTGCATAAATACAAAAATGGTCATAACTTGGCCAAAAATGCTCGTTTTTTTAAAATAAAAACGTTACTGTAATCTACATTGCAGCGCCTATCTGCTGCAATAGCAGATAGGGGTTGCAAAATCTGGTGACAGAGCCTCTTTAAACCAACTAGATGATCTTTTGGTGGTCTGGTGAGTCATGCCAACCCTTCTAGGGAAGAATATCTCTGTAATATGGCATCCAATAAAGCATGCCACTAATTTTTTCATACGGGACAAATGTCAGTATTTGCATTACACTAGGGCCACATATACCTTTATTGTGTTGCATTATGGCTCCCTACAACTCAAAATATGTATGAAACCATAATACAGTTGTGCAGATGATGCCTTATGGAAAGTTTGATAAATAATGTGACATGGTACATGGAATTTCAATTTCCACAAAATGGCAAAATTTATTTTGGAAGGTTTTTGAGAATCCAAGGTCTGTTTGTCAAAAAACTGTATTCTGTTAAATGGAGGCTACATTTGCTGTAATATATGTATATCTTGGTATTTCCAAATACAGTGGGAGAAAAGCTACAACATTTTAGATGTTTACATTAAAAACAACTTTTTGGCTGGTTTACAAATATATAATCTTAATATAAATGCACACGTGAGTGAATAACAAGCCGAAATGAAATAATTGTTTCTGTTATATGTGTGATAATGGCTTGGATACAACTGATGACTGATAGCAAGCTAATCATATTCTTGCTTCATTTTCATCTTCATTTTATTATGTTGTTTGTTTGTTTTTGTTTTTTCATTTTAGTCCCTTAAGATTCTGGTAATAATTTATCCATTTCGTGATCAGCATTTATACCAGCATTTAGATCTATGATGACCAGAGGGGGCAAAGCAGACTTTGACCATTTGAACTTGAAACCCTCAGAGAGCTTTTTATTCTAATAAAACAGCAAAATATTGGTTATGTGACACCCCTACATCAAACTCTATCACATTAAGGAAACCTTAGAACTCGGGTCTGCAGTCTGCCCTGATACATTACAATTCATCTGGGAGGCTTAGGAGGAATAATTACATCTATGTATTTATTCCACTGTCAGAATGTTGACACTAGTTTCATAGTGTCTGTGTCATTGAGAATCATAATTAAATAACATGTCAAAGGTATTGATTATGTGTATATGGAACTGTTTGATATATATCTAGAAGGATATTTCTGTCTTGGCTAAGGTTCAGAATAATAAAAAGTTTTCCAAATGCATAATGGAAGTGTTTAGAATTTGTATTCTCTTCTAATAAAGCCCATTGTTATCACGGTTTGTCATTTTGACAATATTATGCGTTGTAACATCTCTCAAATGACCATTCGTTCTGTATAAGGAGGAATTATTAATGGAGACCATGTTGAACGAATGTATATATATATATATATATATATATATATATATATACATATATATATGTGTATATATATATATGTGTATGTATTTTATATGTGTGTGTATATATATATATATATATATATATATATATATATGTCAGTGTAAGCAGCTCTCAGAACTGTTTTTCTCATTTATTGGAAAAGTCACAATAAATAAATGTTACACATTGATTTTACATTTTAATTTTTCTTCTATATTGGTGATACAAAAATGCAATATAATTGTAGAGCTGCTGCATTAATGTACATCTGTGTGTTAACAGCAAAATGATCTTGTGTGTGTGTGTGTGTGTGTGTGTGTGTGTGCATTTCATAATGTATGGGCTTACCATTTAGAGTGGACCGATCTTTATTTAGTAGATGTCTTGGGGGCACTGGAGGGCCTCAGATGGCACTGATAGCAGTTTAGGGGGCTTAGCACTCACTACATCTACTAATTAAAAGCCTGTTGTATATATGAGACCTGTCAAACATTAAAATACAGTAAATGAACCTTTCCCTTATTTTTCTTATATGAAGCATATGTAGGGAGACAAAGTAGAGATGCACAGCTACTAATGCCATATGCGTTGTGCCCCATGGCCAATGTAGTTGCCAGAGGATTAAGGATGGGCCTCAAGGCATTAGACAATATATTGATCTTTTTAGATTTTGCTATTGAACTTTACTCAACAGTCACTGTGCTTGATCAATGTATACCATCCATCCTTTCCTTCCTTTTTGGAAATAATATTTAATTGTTTATTAGTCTATTTATCCATAGATAACGGAATTGGACTGAAGCCATCCTGTCTGATTTAGTAGTTTTGTATCTTCTGTGTTATCACCATTCTCCAAATACCGTCTTACATCAGGGTAAGAGCAGCGAATGTTATGAAACTGACGGGGCTGAAAAAAATCAATAGCACATATGTCTAAATGATACCTTCTCTTCCAGATCAATTATAATGTGAAAAGAATCAGATTGCTCAGGATTGGACATGCACTGCTTCAGACCCTTAATGTAATGTAAAGAATGTTGCAGTTGAGGTAGAAATGTACGAGTGTATATATACAGTACACCCTGTCACCCACTTGAGGGTGTTTTATAAGAACATCAGCTATAAAGAACCTACTTAGCTGCTCTAGCTAAACTGAGGAATGGCGACATGTTAACTAAATGTATGCTGTTTGCTTTGTAAATGGGGCAAGAAGGATTCTCCTCTGAGCCATGATATGACTTAGTATTAAAATCTAAAGTAACAGACTTCATTTTAATGAGCTTTGCAAATCTGACCTAAAAAGTGTCGCCGAGAGTCTTTGAAATGAGTTTCCTTCAACTTCCCCTGAGCTGATTGTGTGTTTTAGGAGAGGTTAAATGGGTTAAGATTCTTAGCTGTTCTAAAGCCATAGGAGTGATTCCTTATTAATCTTTTTCACCCCCTAAGACATCATCTCCAGATCAAGACGGATTTACTACATAAGATAACATACTCAGCAACGGGACACAGCTTCTGAAAGGACAAAAGGGTGACAGTATGGAAAGGAACAAGATGTTATTTTAATAGATATAGATATATCTCAAGTATGTGTTAATATTGTATATTTACTACGCTTTTATGGTTTTGTGTCACCTCACTCTCTTAAGAAAAGGTAAATGGCTGGCTTAGAAATTCTACATTGACACAGTATTCACTCTGTCAGCTATTTATGAAACCTATGAAAGATGCAAATAAAATGATAAGATCATATAATAAGTCTTGTGAAAATAACAGACTAATAGATATTTGGAAATAGATATGTTTGTTTCTCATGTCTAATTACAGAATTATCCCAAAGATTATTTTGTATAACACAAAATTTGTGAAAATTTTGGGAGCGTCAGTGATATAAGACTGCTGTTCTGTTCAGTGTTAATCTAGATACCACAAATAGAAGACTTGGGTGATGGCAAGTGTCTTATCAGGGGAAGATGGAGAAGGTCAAAATAGATAATCATGACAATTTGATCTCAAAACTTTCTCTGGGAAGTCTAAATTTAGTGAGTGAAAGGCATCTTCCGTGAAGACCCTAGAGCTATTCACACGCCGACCACCCCGGTAACCTTAACCTGACCCTACAGATAAAGGTTGGCTTTTTGTGTTCTTATTCATATCTTGGTTTTATGCTTACCACGGGTTGCTGCTTATAGTAACATGGATAAAGGCTATGACGAAAAACCCAACAACATTTTTTTTAGAATTGCATCTTATGGTAAGACTTGTGATCTCTTCATTGTGAGTCTACATGAATGTAAAAAGGTCATGATTTGTTTTGGCCTTTCTCTGATTTCAGTACAAAGTTTGATTCTTTTTAAATGGAGGTAATAACCAACAAAGCATCTTAGAAATATAGAATATAGAAGAATATGCTCCATTTATTGCTTCTGACTGAGGATTTACCAATTTAAAGGAGAGAATCTAGAAATCGGGGAGAGTTAAAATACTTAAGAGTAATCAGTCGACAGTTCAGATAGTACATAAACAGTAATGTGAAGCCATCGTATTTAAAAACTGCACGTGGTTTACTCTAGGATGAAGGTTTATACAGGTTTTTTTCATTTCAATTGTGTTTTTTAGTATTACCCAATTTACCAGGCCAACTTTAGCTTTTACTGTCTGGTGTTATTTTCAAGTAGCACATTTGTTTGGCCATGTATGTATTGTCAGTGCTTATATGTAATGTTGGCATTTTGGGAACTGTAGGAGTTAAGGCTGGAAGGACGCCATGCTACTCTGCATGTAATGATTTTAATTGCCTTGTGTGCTATATCCTGTAGTAGTAAAGGTGATTATGTTATATTTAATATACAAATAACTTTTGCATGTAATCATCCGTTAATTAGTATAATAAATACAGCTTTATAAGGAAATGATTTCCATCTTGAAGGAATCCACTTTTAGCACATTTTCTAAACTTAGTTTCGGAAAATACAGTGCCAAATTCTTCTATTTGGAAAATTGCGAGGGCATTCTTTCCATATAACAAGATCTTGTCTAAGTTTGTCTGTTTTACTGTTTTCTTTTTTTTTTTTAATTGCTTGTAATCTTTTTCTCCCGCTGAGGCATCTGCCTGGTTACCAATACTCTTAACCACTAATTTACATTGCAATTGGCACCCGACCTCGCATGACACATGTAAGACTCTTACACAGATAATCCTCTCTTCATCTTGAGAATTATGTCGCCATACAGGGGTCAGTGGTGTGAGATGGCACAGCTTGAGGTGCGAACTGCAGCAACAGCTAACACACTTTACCTAGCTGATACTGTGAATCCCTTAACTGGCTGATCATGGGTTTTAAATAGAGTCCCTTCTGCTTTTGCCCTAAGAAGGACTTCGAACTATCTTGTCATCTTCAGGCCATTTTTTCACTTGTATTGTCAACAATTTCTACCCATCTATACATTTTATTAATAAATTCATTATAAGACCAAAGTAAACAGATATTTCATATTTATATCAACATAATGGTCAATGTTATAATAATTGGCCACAAAATACATATATATATAACCAATATAACACCACACTTAAATCTAACGTTCTCTGTATGCATTTTCCAGTATTTACATAGCACATCATATCAGTGTACTTACAATCTATATACCATATCTAACACACACTCACCAAAGCATAGGGAGAACTTACAAATTCCTTGCACATGTTGCTCCGGTTGGATATGAACCCCATGGCCCTAGTCCTGCACAGCAGAAAAGCCAACTAGTGAACTAACTTAATATGCTTGAAAAACTATATATATGGCCATCGAGTTCAACCAAGAGATTATTTCTATAGTGTGGCATATAGTTTAATTTCCCCAACCAAGGTACTTTCTCTAAGATGTAATATCTAGTGAAGGAAACTGTAATATGGTTTTGCGAATACTTGTGCACTCTACATATAAGGGCACTGTCAATAAATAAATAAAAAGATATACATATATATATATTTATTTGATGAATAAATCTCCAACCTCTAGAAGTTACTATTTTCCAAATCAATGTGTGTGGTGCTCTGGGTAACTACACAAAGTTGCTAAACTGTTTTACATATATATATATATATATATATATATATATATATATATACACTACTGTTCAAAAGTTTGGGGTCACCCAGACAAATTTGTGTTTTCCATGAAAACTCACACTTATATTTATCAAATGAGTTGCAAAATGACTGGAAAATATAGTCAAGACATTAACAAGGTTAGAAATAATGATTTTTATTTCAAATAATAATTTTCTCCTTCAAACTTTGCTTTCGTCAAAGAATGCTCCATTTGCAGCAATTACAGCATTGCAGACCTTTGGCATTCTAGCTGTTAATTTGCTGAGGTAACCGGGAGAAATTTCACCCCATGCTTCCAGAAGCCCCTCCCACAAGTAGGATTGGCTTGATGGGCACTTCTTGCGTACCATACGGTCAAGCTGCTCCCACAACATCTCTATGGGGTTGAGATCTGGTGACTGCACTGGCCACTCCATTACAGATAGAATACCAGCTGCCTGCTTCTTCCCTAAATAGTTCTTGCATAATTTGGAGGTTTGCTTTGCGTCATTGTCCTGTTGTAGGATGAATTTGCTCCAATCAAGCGCTGTCCACAGGGTATGGCGTTGCAAAATGGAGTGATAGCCTTCCTTATTCAAAATCCCTTTTACCTTGTACAAATCTCCCACTTTACCAGCACCAAAGCAACCCCAGACCATCACATTACCTCCACCATGCTTGACAGATGGCGTCAGGCACTCTTGCAGCATCTTTTCAGTTGTTCTGCGTCTCACAAATGTTCTTCTGTGTGATCCAAAGACCTCAAACTTCGATTCGTCTGTCCATAACACTTTTTTCCAATCTTCCTCTGTCCAATGTCTGTGTGCTTTTGCCCATATTAATCTTCTCCTTTTATTAGCCAGTCTCAGATATGGCTTTTTCTTTGCCACTCTGCCCTGAAGGCCAGCATCCCAGAGTCACCTCTTCACTGTAGATGTAGGCGTTTTGCGGGTACTATTTAATGAAGCTGCCAGTTGAGGACCTGTGAGGCGTCTATTTCTCAAACTAGAGACTCTAATGTACTTGTCTTGTTGCTCAGTTGTGCAGTGGGGCCTCCCACTTCTCTTTCTACTCTGGTTAGAGCCTGTTTGTGCTGTCCTCTGAAGGGAGTAGTACACACCATTGTAGGAAATCTTCAGTTTCTTGGCAATTTCTCGCATGGAATAGCCTTCATTTCTAAGAACAAGAATAGACTGTCGAGTTTCACATGAAAGCTCTCTTTTTCTAGCCATTTTGAGAGTTTAATCGAACCCACAAATGTAATGCTCCAGATTCTCAACTAGCTCAAAGGAAGGTCAGTTTTATAGCTCCTCTAAACAGCAAAACTGTTTACAGCGGTGCTAACATAATTGCACAAGGGTTTTCAATTGTTTTCTAATCATCCATTAGCCTTCTAACACAGTTAGCAAACACAATGTACCATTATAACACTGGAGTGATGGTTGCTGGAAATGGGCCTCTATACACCTATGTAGATATTGCATTAAAAACCAGACGTTTGCAGTTAGAATAGTCATTTAGCACATTAACAATGTATAGAGTGTATTTCTGATTAATTTAATGTTATCTTCATTGAAAAAAACTGTGCTTTTCTTGCAAAAATAAGGAAATTTCTAAGTGACCCCAAACTTTTGAACGGTAGTGTATGTATATATATATATATATATATATATATATATATATATATATATATATATATATGCTCCATGTGATAACAGTTACAACTTGAAGAACTCTGTGATACATGTATTCTTTCTGATGTTTGATAAATTTAAGCCCCAGGTTTGTGTAAGTCGCTGAGAGGTTATAATTCACCACCACATGGCATTGCAGTCCATCCGTACTTCATCAGACAACACATAATAAGGGTATAATCTTTACCAGCAAGGCCAATATCTGATGAAACTGGCTTTCATAAACAGGCAATTTACTTTTCAAATAGTCTGCCGATTGGTGTAAACACCCCTAAATGTCTACAGCCTCTTTTGGATAGATAGTCTCCTTGCTAATGGCTGTAAAAGAAGTAGAGATAGTCAGTTGTGTCCCTAAAAGTTAAAATAAATAAATGAATAAATTAGAAATTGTAAGTACTGTGATTTTCATAGGAACAGACATGGCTAAGCCGCGGCATGCTAATATTTGCTTACAGATGCTTAAATGAAATGAAGCACTTTGAAGAAAAACAGAACATTAGGCCGGAAGAAGAGCAAAAAAGAAAAAGGAAAATTAATTTCTTCTGTTTTAGCAGCTCTCTGTTGTATTTCCAAGTGTTAACAAACCTATTTTAGGCTCTGCAATCCAGGCTTATAAGTCTTTCTTACAGTTCCAAAGCCAAGTTGTCTTGCTAAGCATATGTGGTTTGGACACAACTAGGTATTGTGCGTATGTATCCTTGTAATCAATATGTGTAGCAATGTATTATCACGTTCATACCCCATGAGTCTTTGTATAATGGAAAATTTTACTTTATTATGAAAAAATAAATACAACTATGACCATTGGATATGGAAGCCCAGGTGTTGGAAAAGCATACGCTGCCCATCTGGCATTGAGTATGTGACTCAAGTGAAGCCTTTCACTCACTCCCAAATTCCAATGGACTTTTCTTATATTAGGCTGCTAGCAAGAAACAACCTCATAAAAGGCAAGCTTTTCAAGGGCTTTAGAAAGCTATTGTTGGGAGGTTTGCACCGATGCTATGTAAAATGTGTGAGTTTAAAGATACCATGAGTGAAAGCAGACCTAAGTCCTTAATTCTACATCATGTGAAACACACCGGGAATCTCTCTCATATGTTCTGGGAGTGTTAACATTATCTTTAGAAATAAGATTTATTTATTTTTTACTATAGATTTTAACAAACTTCTGTCCTTAATGGAACATTAAAGGGGTTATCTGATCAAATAATCCTTGCTCATTGGTGTTAAAATATAAAAAAATTAACTCTTAGGAACCTTTTACATGGGCCGATGATCGTTATAATGAAATGCTCATTGCCGATCATCGGCCCATGTAAAAGGGACCAACAATCAGCCGACAAACGAACAAACAATACTTTGACGGCTGATCGCATCTTTTATGGGGCCGGAAATATCATCGATGTCTGCAGCACATTTCCCCATTGAAATAGGAGATGTGCTGCTGATAATGATGCAAACTGTATGGGGATGAACGATCTCGTTCATCCCCATACAGTACAAGTACAGTGATTGCTCGATGTAAGAAGAAGTAAACGGGCCCTGACGTGTTATATCGTCGATTGGCGCTCATTTAACGGCAGAACTCTGCCAGTCTAAAAGGACCCTTACTAACATACTTTAATATTTAAAATTTCATGGATCACCTGACTTCACCAGCGGTCACGTGGGTCCGGAAGTTCTGTCGTTTTCTTGAACGCTTTGTGAAAACACTGATCTATCTCCCCATCCTTTGTGTCGGCACGTGATTCTGTGACATTGCTGAAGGGGCTGGCTTAGTTACTGTACTATATGAGAGAGCAAGTGCCGTCAGCAACATCACTGAATCACATGCCGACAAACAGGGAGGGGAGGAAGCTCTTCTCCATCACGGCGGTCTCTGCATTAGAAGTAGGATTGTAGCGCATGCACAAAGTGAAAGAAGATCGTGCCGATATTTGTAGCCTCTTACCTCTTTAAGGAACTGTAGAATTGTTAGGATGAGGCCTCACACACATGGCAATGCCGTGTACATGAAGATATATGGCAACGCATGTAGAGCCAACATGTGCATCAGGCCTAATGTCTGGTATATCACTACCCAGAATTTTTCAGCGTTATTTGTAGCAGTGCCTTTTAAAGAATTAACATGGGAGTGCCAGTAATAATATTGAACAAGTCTAAGTGTTAACAAAAGCTGCATTTAAATAGTGTGTCTAGTGGTATTATTGGACTACACCTTTATATGTAGTTAGTTGGGAACATTTGTGATGGTCTTGCTCTCTAGTGATAATATTGGCAAGAGCATTTGAAGGCAATAGACACCTGTCAAAGACCTGATCTCTTTACACATTGGAGCAATTTACAGGTGCAAGCTTGAATTGTTTTCACAGACATGCATTGCTAAATAGGTCTTGGTTTTATACATATTTAACTAAAGTCTCTTAAAATAGCATTGCTGCAAAGTAAGTGGCTTTAAATCCTTTGTTTGGGTACTTGTCAGTTGATTGGCATGTGAAACTATTTGCTGTTGGGCTGAACGTGTTATTTATTCTATAATTGTAGATACCATTCTTTATAATTGTAGACACTATTGTTTATTTGCTGTGAAATGATGAATTATTGAGCTCTTGTGACTAGCGCACGTCATAAGGTAAAAAAAAAAAATTCTTATCTCTAATGTTGCACAGAATACATAGACAATTTTTAGTGTGCTTAATGTTGTACTTATGTTTTGTGTTCAATGTCTCAAAATATTTTCGTTTAATGCTTAAAAAATGAGTCTCGTGTAAGATTGACAGTGCCATTAACAGGCGCCATTTCACATGTTTACTTTAAAGAAACATTAGTCTCTAGGTTAAAGTATAACTCTGAGCAATTATTATTATTTTTTAAATTTAATAGGCTAAGTTAAAATAAATAAAATATTACATATTTATGCTGTGCTAAAAAGACCTTCTAAGTCCCATTGATTTATTGTAAACACTAGTAAATAGTGAATAGATTTTGATTAGACCTCATTTCTTGGAGTAGGTCATTTTTATCAAACAGGCTGAGCAGAATCAAGACAGTGGAATAGTGTGAGACCTTAACCTCTCACCATTATTTATACCTCTCACCATAATAAATTCTATAACTATGGTGCAGCTAATATCACAGGGCAGCGATCAGCCGATGAATCAGCAAACACTCATTCATCGGCTGATCGTATTGTTTATGCTGCAAGAAATATCAACGTTGTCGGCAGCACATCTCCCTGTGTAAACAGGGAGGCTTGCTGCCGACATGATAATAATGTATGGGGACGAGAGATCAGAGAAATGACCGCTTGTCCCCATACATAGCCCCATGAGACAGGAGCAAACGAGCGCCGATTGACGAGCTGTCTCATTGATCGACACTTGTTGCACCGTCCAAAATTGGCCGGTGTAAGAGGGTCTTTAGACTGGCCCACCAAAGTGGATCCTCCAGAGGAATAGGGCTACCACACAATGTTCAACAGAAGACAACCCACTTAAGCTTCGTTCACATCTGCGTTGTGTCTTCCGTTCTAACGGATCCGTCAGAGGACCACAAGAACGGAAGTGAACGTTTCAGTAAAAAAAAACATTGATTTCAATGGGTTTTATTTTTGCATCAGTTGTGCTCAGTTAGCACCGTTCCATCAGGTTTCCGTTTTTTTGACTGAAGCAATAGCGTAGTCTGCTGCACTATTATTAATTAAAAAAAATACGGAAACCTGACAGAACAGACCTTTCCGGGTTTTTTTTTTAACATTGAAGTCAATGGATGACGGATACAAATTGATATGCCATTAGTTTGTATCGGTTACGCATTAAGTTTAACAGATCCGTTTTTTTTCTGCACATGCGCAGTCTAAAAATGAAAGCAAGAAAGATGCAAAGATAAAAACGGATCCGTTAAAGACGGAGTATAGCTGATGACAAACTGACACAAACTGAAAGAAAAGAGTCTATTTTTTACGGATACGGTAAACTGATCCATCAAAAAAAAACATATTTTACCTTCTGATGCATTCAGTCTGGCATCCGTCAGTCTGTCCAGTTTTTTTTTAAATTCAACGGATCTGCTAAAACGCATGCCACAACGCAGATGTGAACGAAGCCTTAGGCTAAGTTCACACAGAGTTTTTTGTCGAGTTTTTTGACGTGGAAACCGCGCCAAAAAACTTGTCAAAAACGGCCCGAAAATGCCTCCCGTTCATTTCAATGGGAGGTGGGGGCGGGAAGCGACATGCCCTATCTTCGGGCGTTTCTCTCTCTGACCTCCCATTGACTTCAATGGGAGGCATAGAAAGCATATTTCGGGGCCTTTTATGCCCGCGGCGCTCAATGGCCGCGGGCGAAAAACTCAGAGAAAAACGCTGCAAAAATCGGCGTGCAGGGAGAGGAAAATCGGCCTCAAACTTCCAAATGGAATTTTGAGGCAGAAATTCCGCCTGCAAAATACTCTGTGTGAACATAGCCTTAGGGCTGACTTTGGAGCCCAAAACATGCTGCTAGAGACATTTCTTATCAGTTAATTCTCAAAATTGACCTTATTAATATGTCCTCCATGTGTAATGATAACAACATAGATCATGATGAAATTAAAAGTAGATGTGCACGTGTGCCATATGGATGGACGGTGCGCCCTCATAATCATTAACTCTGGTGGGCTCAAGGAACCCCAATCCAACACTGCCTTGGCTTGTACATTGGGTAGGTACATTTCAGTGGATCCGGAAAAAGTGGGTAAAAGGACTCGATTTAGACTAAGGTTCTAACAATATTTTGTGAGTACCCTTAGAAAATGACATGCGGTGCAGAATTTTATTCCGAGGCATGTCAATTTTATTTGCGTAAATGCTGCTTATTTGCTGCAGGTTTTCCCCATTTAATTCAATGGGATGGTAAAACCCACAACAAATAGCAGTTGTTGCATTTTTTTGCGGCGGAAACGCAACTCAGAAAAAAATAATTGTATACTTACCCAGAAGTCTGTGCTTCTTCCTCCAGACTGTGTTCTACCATATAATATAGCTAGAATGTAAAAATGCTCTTGTATGGGTAAAACTAACACAAACTCCTAGTATTTAACCAACAATGTTATCCTATCCGTATGTAATAATGTATTTTATGCTGTTTGTGTTTTTTTCCTGTGTAAAAGATCGTGATTAGCTTGAAAACTACCACATAGAACAGCAAAGTAGACTTAATACAATCGAGTTTTAGGAAAACTATTGACAATTTTTTCTCTGCTCATCCATAGCTTGATTCACAGACCGGCAAGGAGAGCAGAGGTAGCAGTTGCACAATAAAAATAAAGGACCCCTCTTCGTATAGTGCCCACCTATCTCTTCGTCTCTACTTCCGCCATCCGCCAGGATCATTTATTCGTTTCCCTCCTCAGGATCTTCCCCTCAGGTATCAGCTCCCCCCACCCCCCAGGTGTATCACCCCATCGCAAGATATTATCTCTTGCGTGTTCCCCAAGGTATCATCTCTCCCTCCTCCCTTCAGGTATCACCCCACAGGTATAATCCTCCCCCCAGGTATCATCTCTCCCCTAGGTATAATCTCTCCCCCCTGGTATCTCCTCTCCTCCCCCAGGTATCTTCCCCCCCCCCCAAAGCTTCACACCCGTAAGGCTGGTCCTGGTTGGGGGGGGCAGAGCTTTTTTGCATAATTCTTCACCTCTGTCCAGCCCGCTAACATCTCACCTACCTCTCTAGCATACCGGATATTCTCACTTTTCCACTAGATTTCTTAGCTCGTTTACATCATTTTCAAAAACGTATGGCTATGTCATAAAACAGCTACTTATCGACTGATAGGGAAAACTATGCAGAATTTGATTTCCTTTGGCTTCTGTACTTTATTCCTGGATCTCTCACGCTTATAGATGGAATTGCTTGTTCCCTATTAAGGAATTGTTGTTTATGCAATTCCCTATTATATTAGTTTATGTTTACCTTTGTTTCATCTCATCTCATGGCCAGTGTGGCCTCTTGTTAATGTTCGGAAAGTTAGTCTATGTACTGTAAGTACATCTGTAAATAAAACTGTACATAACAGGCAATGTAAATGCCAGGTCCATGCCACATGTATTCTGTCTGACCAGTTTATACAGTATTTTTTTTTAAGTTCCATAAGGCATTTTACTGGCTGCAATGTGTAAGCACTGAGATAGAGCACAGGCTGAACTGGTTATGCCCACACCACTCATGCCCATGTTTCATAGCCCTAAGTAACAGACTTAAACCGGAATGTGTTTTGTGCAGTGTAAATAAGCATTTGAATAAAAATATATATTAGGCTATGGGTCATGTTGAAAATAAAGATCAGATGGCAAAGCATTGCACAATTGTATTTAGTACTCAGCGCAGAATGCAGGCTTTTTGTCTTTGAAACCTAATGTGATAACACATAAAATGAAAAATAAAAATGCAAGGATCAAAGTACTGTATAATTTGGTGTAGAAAGCCGAGTTGTTGAGATCTGGGAAGCACATGTGGGCAGATTGGAGTACATGTTATATACTAAAAGCAGAAGCTTGCAACATGTTCACAATATGGACTCTAGATTTCTGTGCTATGGTATGAATGGGTCAGATATGTTCTTGCTTTTAGTACCATTTAGAAGAGGACACAAAAGAAAATCTTGAAAGTCATTTTACATTTGGAAAAAAAATGCTTAAATCTATGATGGACATTAGGAGCCAATAAAATGTTTGCTCTTAGATTCTTACAAACATCAGAAAATGTCCGGCCCCTCATTAGCTCCTATGGGCAGTAGTTTATTTTCCTGTTTTCATTTTGCTTGTTTCCATTATTTATTATCTTTTGGTCACAGGGAATATTTCCAGTAACATCAATAGATTTTATTTTAGCATTTCGTTGTCTTCTGCAACAGATTGTTACATTTTGAAATTGTTAAAATTACTTGCTGCATAGTGCACTACCACAGTGCACCGCCAGCGGGAGCACACTCTTGCCCTTGGACGTGCTAGTACGGCACTGAAAGTGCACTGGCATTGCAGTTGTGCCCAAGCTATCAGGACCGGGAGTGTGGATGCCAATCATTGCTGCATTCCCACTCGACGATCATCAGAGAAAATGTTGATTTCCACTGTTTAATGCCTTGTGCACAAAACTGATGAAGGTGTTCAAAAGAGAAAACAAAAGTTATATTTGTATGTATGTGTATATATCGATAGATAAATATATATACACCGTATATACAGTGCTGTAAAAAAGTATTTGCTCCTTACCCAATTTCTTCTAAGTTTGCTAATTTGTCACATTTAAAAGATTCAGATCATTCAACTAATTTTAATAAAAGATTAAGATTACACGAGTAAACACAAAATTCATCTTTCTAATGATCATTCCATTTATTGTGGATAAAGATTTATTTAAAACCTATATCACCCATGTGAAAAAGTAATTGCCACAACTGCAATCAGAGGTTTGTGATAACTTATGATTAGTCTTTTTGCTTAGCTGTGGAGGAATTTTGACCCATTCAGAGGTGGAATAACTTTTGTCTCATTGTCCTGCTGCATAACCCAACTGCGGTGGAGTTTTAGACTTATGACAAGTCGTCCAGGTCCTGCAGAAGTAAAGTAGCCGCAGACCATCACACTACCACCACCATGTTTGACTGTGGGTGGAATTCGGTGTTAGCTTTATGCCAGATGTAACGAGACCCATGTCTTCCAAAAAGTTCCACCTTTGACTTATCAGTCCCTTTAATATTATCCCAAAAGTCTTTGTGGGTCATCTAGATATTTTTTGGCAAATGCAAGACGGGCCTTTGTGTTCTTTTTTGCAGTGGTTTGCGCCTTCCAGCTCTCCCATGAATGCCATTTTTGCCCAGTGTCTTTCTTATTGTCTAATCGTTTACATTGACCTTAACTTAGGCAAGTGGGGCCTATAGTCCTTTAGATGGTCGTCTGGGTTCTTTCGTGACCTCCTGGATGAGTTATCAATGCGCTCTTGATGACATTTTTGTAGAGTGGTCATTTCTGGGAAGGCTCACCACTGTTCCAAGTTTTCTCCATCTGTGAATAATGGCTCTCACTGTGGCTCACTGGAGTCTTAGCAATAGCTTTGTAACCCTTTCCAGACTGGTAGATTTCAATGAATTTGTTTCATCATGTGCTGTTTTTTTGAGACCTTCGAGCCTGCTTCACATTGCCAGACAGGTTCTGTTTAAATTATGTTTAGATTCAACAGGTCTGGCAGTAATCATGCCTGGATGTGGCTAGTGAAATTAAACCCAATTGTCAGTTGAATTTGGTTAACTGGTTAATTTAGTAGCTAAGGGGCAATTACTTTTTCACATTGGGCCAAACTGAATTTTTCTTTTAATAAATGAAATCATCATTTAAAAACAGCACTTTGTGTTCACTTAGACGATCTTTGTCTAATTTTTAAGCTAGTTTGGTGATTTGAAACAATCAAGTGTGACAAATATGCAAAAAATATAGTTAGAATGTCAAAACTTGGATATCCAGCAGCACAACCAGCAATGGAGATGGAACAACAGTATCCCAACTTAATGGGGAGTGCACGCAGGTAAGTGCCCCTGGTCCAAAAGAGATCACAAATCCATATAGAGAAAAGAGACCGCAGCACTCAAAGTAGAAAAAATATTGTTTTCTTTAATTCATCAAAACATGTACATGCAACGATTCAACCCTGCTTGAGAAAGACCCTGACAGGGTTGAAACGTTGCATGTCCATGTTTTGATGAATTAAAGAAAACAATATTTTTTCTACTTTGAGTGCTGCGGTCTCTTTTCTCCATATAGTTAGAACGTCAGACATCAGCTATACCAAGATCTTCTGCCTTCTGATTTAGAAAGCAAAAAGTATTTGACATGTCGCTAAATTTGATATAGGGGCCCCTTGGTTCCCTAATTGCAATGGCTGGAATTAATTGTGCCCTCCTCCATTCTTTCCCTTTCTCTGCCAGTCACAGTGTAAGTTGCTTCTTCTGAGTGAAGTGTGATATCTTTGTGTGAAGTTTCTTATACTACAGTGCCTACAGATCACAGTTTTTTTGACAGCTTCATATGCTGCAAAGTGGCAAATTGTATAGACATATTTGGTCTCCCCAGGTTGTATAAAAATATGGCAAAATCGCCAAGACCCCAGTTGATCAGCTATAATCAGTTCACAAAAAAATTAAGGAGCTTTCCATGTAATGTACAGACACTTTTTGGAGCTGCACTATGTTCTTGCTGATAGATGGGGGTTCTGAATGGGAGACTCCCACTCTATTAACTCTGAATTTCCATATAGGGTATTTGAACATTTAGAATTTTTTTTATTAACCAGACAACCACTTTAAGTTTAATTAAAGGGTTTGTCCACGACCGGACAACTGATGACCTATCCACTGGACACCTGTCTGACACCCGGACCCCGCATCAATCAGGTGCTTCGGCTGCCTCCGGGCGCCGGATGATTTGAACAGTATGCAGTATTTGCAGCCGGAAGCAGATGGCTCCGGTCTCAGAATAGCGGCCGAGCTGCAGTACTGCGGTTCTACTTCTACTCACGTGAATAGGAGCAGAATAGGAGCAGAACTGCCATCTGCTTCCGGCTCCAACTACTGCATACCGTTTAAAACATCCGGCCCCCGGAGGCAGCCGCAGCAGCTGATTGATGCGGGGTCTGGGTGTCGGACCCATAGCAATCATATACTGATGACCTATCCTGTGGATAAGTCATCAGTCGTCCGGTCATGGACAACCTCTTTAACTATGCTAGAAATTACAATATTTTTATTTATATGGAAGATGTACTGATAACCACATACCTTAAACTCACTATCACTCTTAGGCTGAGTTCACACGGGGCAGATACGCTGCATTTGAGCATGCAGTGTATTTGCCCTGTGTGCGGCAGGGAATTCCGGGCGAAAAACCGCACCAAACTGTGGAGCAGTTTTTCGCCCGGAATGTCCGCTGCAGAAAGCTGTAGCACTTAGCCGGTCTGCTAGCAGGCCGGCCTCTCGGAATGATGTTTCATCCCAGGAGACCGCTGCAGTGGCGGTCACATGGGATGACACATCATCCCATGAGGCCGGCCCTCTCACCTCATCCAGGCCGACCTCTTGGGATGACATTTCATGCCATGTGACCGCTACTACAGCCTGTGATTGGCTGCAGCGGTCACATGGGATGAAACGTCATCCCTGGAGGATGAAACACAGACTTCTGGGTAAGTATACTTTTTTTTTATTCTCTGGTTTGCATTATTTGCGCCAGAATCGCTGCAAACCCACCACAAAAATGCAACAACTGCTATTTGTTGCGTGTTTTACCTCCCCATTGAGTTCGATGGGGAAAACACGCAACAAATAAGCAGCGTTTACGCAAATACAATTGACATGCTGCGGAAACTGCACCACGAGCGGTTTTTATGCTCAGTATTTACGCAGCGTGTGGATGAGATTTTTTCTATCTCATCCACTCTGCTGCTACTGTAGTTGCTGCAGATTTTCGACAACAAAATCTGTTGCGGAAAATCCGCAGTAATTACGCAACTTGCGAACTGACCCTTAAGGCTAGTTTACATGGCCAGATACAGCAGGTACAGATCTACTATAGGTCGATCGGCGCTAGTTTAAAGGCCCGTTACACGGGCCAATGTGGACTTTATGGGGACGAACAATTGTTAATACGATTGTTCAGGCCTGATACAGTTTATATAATGTTGGTAGAACATCTTCTGTGTACACGAGGAAATGTGCTGCCGACAACGATGATTTTCAGGCCCTCATAAAAGATGTAATCAGCCAATGAATGAGTATTTGTTGGCTGATCGCTGCCCTATTTACATAGTGTAATGATCGGAAACAAGCCGTCGTACGAACGCTTGTTCGCCCATCATTGGCCCGTATAAATCGGGCCTTTACACAAGCACTTCATGCTACATTTATATTCATTGTCACTTAAAGAGGCTCTGTCACCAGATTTTGCAACCCCTACCTGCTATTGCAGCAGATCGGCGCTGCAATGTAGATTACAGTAATGTTTTTATTTTTAAAAAACGAGCATTTTTGGCCAAGTTATGACCATTTTTGTATTTATGCAAATGAGGCTTGCAAAAGTAAAACTGGGCGTGTATTATGTGCGTACATCGGGGCGTGTTTACTACTTTTACTAGCTGGGCGTTCTGATGAGTAGTATCATCCACTTCTCTTCACAACGCCCAGCTTCTGGCAGTGCAGATCTGTGACGTCACTCACAGGTCCTGCATCGTGTCGGCCACATCGGCACCAGAGGTTACAGTTGATTCTGCAGCAGCATCAGCGTTTCCAGGTAAGTAGCTACATCGATTTACCTGCAAACGCCGATGCTGCTGCAGAATCATCTGTAGCCTCTGGTGCCGATGTGTCCTCGCTCGTCTGACACGATGCAGGACCTGGGGAAGTGACGTCACAGCGTGATCTCTCGAGAACACGCTGTGTCTGCACTGCCAGAAGCTGGGCGTTGTGAAGAGAAGTGGATGATACTTCTCATCAGAACGCCCAGCTAGTAAAAGTAGTAAAAACGCCCCGATGTACGCACATAATACACGCCCAGTTGTACTTTTACTTTTCAACACGCCCAGTTGTACTTTTGCAAGCCTCATTTGCATAAATACAAAAATGGTCATAACTTGGCCAAAAATGCTCGTTTTTTAAAAATAAAAACGTTACTGTAATCTACATTGCAGCGCCTATCTGCTGCAATAGCAGATAGGGGTTGCTAAATCTGGTGACAGAGCCTCTTTAAGCACAAATAAGGAACAGCAGTGAAACAATATAATCACACAGAAAACTGTTTAATATATGTTTGCATTCACATACCACAATTTATTTTCTTAAATACATTTTCACTTATAGTGGCTACAGTGTGAGTTTGTATGTGTGTGTGTGTATATATATATATATATATATATATATATATATATATATATATATATGTGTGTGTGTATGTAATGTTGTACTTAGGTCATATGCAGTCTGTTCTTATACAACGATAAGAAGCAGATGTGTCTTAGCATAGTAGATAAGTTGCAGCACTTGATATTTGCCCCTCTTGCAGTAGGTGACTGTGAGACAGTCAGGGTGATTCTTTATTCTTCCCACCCAGCTTAATCCTGGAGCACAGTTTAATATTGATGTAATTTTTTTTAGTATAGGTCATTAATATTCAATTGTTGGGAATCCAACTCCCGATACCACCTATGATCAGGGTACTTAAAGGTTACGGCTATGCCTGGTACTGCAGCCCATTCCTCAGACTGTTAAATCAGACTGAGCTGCAGTACCGGGCATTGCCACAACTGTATATATGGTACTCTATTGAGGGCCCATCCTAAGGATAAGGCATCAAAATTAAAGTCCCAGAAAGCCTCTTTAAACCCTGCTGCAGGCTTTTAGACACTGACATATTTCAGCCCCTGTTTGAAGGAAAAAAAAAATAGGGCTGATGGTCTGTAAATTACAGTTATACCAATAAATACTCCATTTAATACCATAATCATCATCCTTTTAATGGAACATTATACTTAAAGAGGCTCTGTCACCAGATTCTCTAACCCCTCTCTCCTATTGCATGTGATCGGCGCTGCAATGTAGATAACAGTAACGTGTTTTGTTTTTTTTTTAAACGTTCATTTTTGGCCAAGTTATGAGCTATTTTATATATATGCAAATGAGGTTTGAAATGGACAATTGGGCGTTTTTTTTTTTCGTTATGTCCAAATGGGCGTGTATTGTGTTTTTAACTGGGCATGTTTACGTGTATGACATTGACCAATCAGTGACGAGTCAGCATCATACACTCATCTACATTCATTTACACGGCAGCGATGTGCAGCCACATACACAGAGATTAACGTTAATCAAGTGTCCTGATAATGAATACACATGAAATCCAGCCTGGACGTCATGTGTATTCAGAATCCTGACACTTCTGACTCTTTTCTGTGAGATTTCCAGCAAGGGAAACGAAATCTCGTTTACCTCCGTAATCTCGTGAGATTACGCGTGGCTTGCTGGAGTCTCACAGAAAAGATTCAGAAGTGTCAGGATTCTGAGTACACATGACGTCCAGGCTGGATTTCATGTGTATTCATTATCAGGACACTTGATTAACGTTAATCTCTGTTTATGTGGCTGCACATCGCTGCTGTGTAAATGAATGTAGAGGAGTGTATGATGCTGACTGGTCACTGATTGGTCAGCGTCATACACGTAAACATGCCCAGTTAAAAACACAATACACGCCCAGTTGGACATAACGAAAAAAAAGCGTCCAGTTGTCCATTTCAAACCTCATTTGCATATATATAAAAAATTGCTCATAACTTGGCCAAAAATGAACGTTTTAAAAAAAACAAAAACTTTACTGTTCTCTACATTGCAGCGCCGATCACATGCAATAGGAGATAGGGGTTTGAGAATCTGATGACAGAGCCTCTTTAACATGTATCTCAATCGACCTGAACCAGGACATATGTTATTTACTGGTCATACCATCAAAACATAGATCTGATAACCTTTACTCTTTTTGGTTTTGCCATGATGAAGTGTTGCCCAGACTGGTGTAACTCTGTTCCTGTGGCCACACTGTAGCCAACCTGTCATGGGATATGGTAGAAAAGAGAATGAAGCCATTCTCAGGAGCCAGACTGAAAAAGATATATCTATAAATCACGAGCAGCTGCTGCAACGTTGTCATCTGACATTCCAGTTATCAGGACAAATTAATAATAATGAAAAACGAGTGGTCTTTTATACATAAGGCTGCCTTTTATATATAGCACTGCATTATATTGAGCACATTATTAGGAATATAACATAGACATTGCCTTAATTTCCTGTGATAGTTCAGACATTTCTGATTTGGTTAGCTTATGAAAATGTATTGCTTGTATTTTCTGTATTTAAAAAATGTTGTGGCGAAAATTATCTTTAGGGTGGGGGTAAATTCAAAGCCTTCTGCAATGTGAAATATCTCGGCAACGCTAGTAAGTCAAAGAACACCTTGAAGTTTTCTCGGTCTCCTCCTCTTGCAGCTCGTTAAAATATCTTGAATGTGGAAACAAAATGTTATTTTAGAAATTTACTCTCACAGATTCTCACAAACTGTGATTATATTGTAAATCATGGTAACACTACAGCGTTCCTTGATCCAGTCATTGCATATAGAAAAAAAAATCTGGCCGAAAACGTTCTGCATCATATTAAACTTTTCATAAACAGGCAGATGCCTGACACCAATGACATAACTGCTCGTCCTTGGAACCTACTGGGAAAAGACAAGGTTCCCCTAAATATTTAGAACATGTTGTAAACCTGTTTTAATCCAAACCAAGTGTTTCTGATTCTTCTGAAGATCAAGTTTTTCTGATTGTATTCTTCCCTACAAGGCCCAATGGTGACATTTGGCGCAAAATATGTCCCATTGAAGGCTTTATATGTAATGTGGTGCACTGACACAAGAACAGTCAGGTGATGCTATAAAAAAACAAATGTAAAAGTTTAGTGTTCAAATATTACGCTCCATAAATTATTACATAATTAAATAAATAACCCCGAAAACAAGAATATGCATTTTATTTGTTTTCTTCCACTTACTAGTAAATCCTGTTAGAAAATCTCATCTTAAAACCTCCATTGAACCACCATGATTCGGATGTAATTGTTGTTATTGTAGATATCCATGTAGCAGCGAAGTCCTTCTGGAATTGGGATTTGCTAAATTCTCAATTCCTAGGTTTGCAAAGCAAACTTCAGCCTTGTACTATTTACCTTGGCAAGTGCCCGTCCAGATTGATGATCTGTAAAGTGGATTTGTTATTTGGCTGTTTGCTTTGGCAGCTCTTAAAAGAAGTTAACTGATTACAGTCCCAGATGTCATTGCATATATTACCGTTCACTATAAGTTTTCTTTAAAGTTTTAATTTTGACTACTAATAATATAAAGCCCTTTTGCTTGTCTGAAATTTTAATTTCAAATATCATTATTAGATAGAGTGGAATCCAAGTTATTATCCTCTTTTTATCACAACAGCCATATCAGAACAGGATGAATAACAGGATTTCCTCTACACTGCAAATCTTTGCTCACTCTGTTTCCAGCTTCACGTGTATTTTTACATGCTGCAGTTCCGAATATTTTACATAGCCGGCGTGAACTTGTAGAAATGTTGAATCTCATACTATTATAAAGACAATTTTTATTTTATTTTATAGCATATTATATTAGGTCAGAGTTAAATTCTTTCTATGAAAGCAGTACATTACATTGTAGTAGAAGGCAAAGTATCTTAAAGGGGTATTCCCAACTTGAACATATCCTGTGGCTATGCCATAAATGTGTGTGCTGGGAATACCCCTTTAAGTATTGGCTCCCTTACATCACAGCTTCTGTTATTGAAATTATGCTGCATTTACAATTACATTCACATAACCACAAGGGGAATTACAGTTCACAATCGTTCACTAACAGAGAAATTTAGATGTTGCTATTTTAAATTCATCTGAGCTTTATTAAAAAAGGATTTGGGCAGCATCCTTATTTTCTAAGCCACAGTTTCATATGTGGCGGCCTATAGTTGGAGTCTACCCATGACTTGAAGTATTGGTAATACCTATATATGTATATATAACATTGCATTAAAAACACAACTGGTAGCACAGTTACAAATGTAGTCACAGAGATATATGATGCGGTAACGTCTTACTACCACTGGCCCCATTGGACATGCTTCTGTCTGCCCACTTCATTCTGCTACTGGGAGATGGCAAGCACCCGGTCAGTGAGATACAGTACATTTGTTAAGCAAGTTTATTAATATGTTCTGCAAGTCTAGTTCTAGAAGGTTTGAGATCATCTGACCCCTACTAATCCAGAGAACTAAGGGGCCACATTGCTTAGTAGAGCACAGCGGCCCCTCTAATCCATGCAGTTCGAAAACATCATAATTCATGGCCTTATATGAGTCCTCTCTTAATAAGATTTACCTATCCGAATGAAAAGAAAATAATAATGTTACTAAACATTACATACAAATAGAAAAATTACCAGATTGACACATCTTAATTCAAATCTTGTCCAATTGTAATAAAAAGGGAGATATTTATTAAAAATGGGGCAAAGGAAAACGGAGCATCCACCAAAGCAACCAATCAGATTGCATAATTATTTTCAAAAGAGCTTCGGAAAATTCTATATGGAATCTGACTGGTTGGTATGGGCAACTCAACTCTTCCTTTTCCCACTCTACTTTTTCTTTTTATCAGTTTTAATAAATCTCCTACATAGTGTTTTCTTCTATAAAGCCCAGAAGCCAAAAATGGATCAAATAAATTTAAAAAAAAGTTTTCTTTACTCTATAAACCCTTTCGGGTCTGATCCTAGATTTTCCAAAAATAGATATGGTTGTCAAATGTCCAACACCTTAACATAACTGCTATGTGGGAACGCAAGAATCTGGCCATACACATGAGATAGCTGTCAGCCAAAATAGCTATTTCTTCCAACTCCACCATAAACATGCACCATAGCTAGGCCGTTTGTTTCATGGGGAGAGTTAGACAAGCTGCTGTCAGAACCCTCCTAAGAAAGAAATGTACATAATGAAATCCCTTTGTTCCTGACAAGGGGGATAGTCGGTCCGCCATGAACATGATATTGTCAGACTAAACTGCTGAAATCAGCGGGTACGTCTAACTGTTTTCTTACGTGTATGGGCAGTTTCTACCTGCATGCTTGTATGCCATTTTTTACAGTATATGAAATATAAGAGGTGAATGGTGTACAAAAGGATTGTTGTCTAAATAGAAAATTTTCCAATTAAATAAAATTTGATTATGTCTACATTTTATTTGAGTTCTCATGGCATCAGTTGCTTTTCAACCAAGTTATTTTTACCATATATTTTGCTTTATAAGTGAATGGAACTAAGGTTTGGATTGCGCACGAGAACGTGTGGTTTAAAACAATCAAATTGAGTTTAGTTTGGCGTGCTGTGTGATATAGGAATTATCTTGGAATTCAAGTTTAATGTTAAAATATTTTTCCATAATTGTATTAAACACAAGATGCCGTGCATGAAATATGAACAGATGCATGCCTGAATTTAGTGGCAAAAAGTAAGGAAGAATCGGCTTATAATGTATAGTAAAAATAATAATTATATTGTCAGAGCAGATAACTGATAACTTACTTTTCATGTGCCCTCATAGAAAATGATTCCTTAAATAAGCTTAGTGTATTTGTCTGGGAAAATGGAAAAATTTTGATTTCTAAATCTAAATGGAGATTTAAAATGTTACTGAAATCTAAAAAAGTCGAATAATTTCTGCTGCCAAGTCTTTCTCACAAACAGCATAGTGGTGACGTGTTCTCGTTTATGTGAAAGGTTGTGTGGGTTTGTGCTGTTTTTTATTATTTCACTTTGTTCTCTTCCTGTTGTGTTGTGGTTAGAGTGTCTTTGTGATGACCTGTTGGTTTGGAGTCTACCAGATGGGACCGTTTCTGCATCTTTTAAAGCATTTCTAAATATTATTTAAATCCGATACACAGATGTGTTTCTGTTCATAGGAAAGTTGTGATAATCAAATTATACTTGGGATTCCACAAATGAGTCATTACACAAAAAGCACTAGAGAGTTTGTGTTGTACTTGTCTTAGTTATTAGTGTGTGTTTTTATAATGTAATGGTCATTGTTATACCGTGTGCAGACCTGCTGTCCAGATGACGTTTTTGTTCTTAAAAATAATTGTTCTGTTAGTGATTTATATTCTTCCACACTTGCTGTATCTTTATGGACTCATTAGGAATAATCAATTACTAGTCGTCCTAGAAATTGACAAAATGTTAACTTCCAAAAGATGCAGGAAGTCCTACGTATGAAGTAGAAAGAGTTTTACTAACTGAATTTAGATCCACAAGAACTGGGGCTCCACGGCAACATGGGGTGCGTACGAGTCACGACAAATGGCTACATAACCGCAGCTCGCATACAAACCCAATATTTCCTTATGCTTCCACTATGCTGACGACAACTTTTTTCTTCATAAAAAAGTTAAACATTGAGGTAAGTGATTTTACCACAACTCAAGGGCATTGCCGGGGAGACCTGGCCTTGAAGAGGTTTTCTAGGATTAGAAGCTGTGGAGCCTTTTCAGGGTTAAAAAAACATGTCTGCTTTCTTTTAAAAACAACGTCACACCTGTCCACGGGCTGTGTCTGGTATTACACATCCCATGGACAGGTGTGGTTCGGTTTTTGGAAGAAAGAAGACATGTTTTTTTTTAATACTTGTGCGCAGCTCTAGGAAGAGCTGTTACTAGACAATGGTGACACTCAGCGTTAACTTATTCCAGTGTTGTTGGAATATTTTGACAGCATCAGTACCAGACTTGCTTATATACAGTGTCAATACATGTATTGCATGCTGAGCACCTACCTAGAGTTAGTCACACATAATGAGATGAAGTTGTCCTTTCGGTTGTCTCATTATTCATGCTGTGTCAACACTGGTTAATGTGATCCTTTAACTAATGGGAATCTTGTAGCAAATGTTCAAGAAGATGTATAGCAACACTTGTACTGTAACTTAAGAAACATAGCGTGAATGATATACCTGTTTAAAATGGAATGGTATGCGTCAACATGCTCTGAAGGCTGGAAAAGTTTTTCTTTTCCGACAGTGAAGATTTCTCTGGGATTAACCAGAAAACCACTTATCTATTAATCTACTCTGTGGCTTCCTTCACCTCGTGATCTCCAGCACTTGAAAGACTGAGGGCACTTTAACAGAAAATGAGACAGCATTAGGCTGGATTTACATAAAATATTTTGCTACATTTTTCATGATATTTTTTGTTGGCATTTTTCACTGTGTTTTTTTAGGTCAAAAACGCTACGCCAGATTTTACTTTAAAGTACACAGTGAAGTATTAAAAAGTCTACATATGTACAAAGCATTTTGGATTGTTGGGTTCAGTGTTTTTTTTTTTTTTTCAAAATGCGGCATGCTCTGAGTATGCCTCTTTAAAATGTTTCAAAATAAAGCAACGGCATAAAAAACGTTTGAAATTCATGGCATTTTTGATAAGTGTTAAAATATATATTATGAAAATTGATACAGTACTAGTTTTTTAATCTGGCACATTATGGTCCAGAAATCCTGTTAATCTGGCGTGCTATAATAGTCTCATGCCATATGAACAGGAAATTACATGATAGTCTAACACTTGATAGGCTGGGTCTTCTGAGACTCCACAGTGGCTCCTGAAGATCATAGTAAAGTCACTAGTCCATAGTTAAGACCAGTAATGACATTGACAAGTACACAAAGCCGTAGCAGTACTTCATGATATCCAGGAGCCTACGTGAAGCAGATAAATTACACAACTATATGTGCCGGATGGTTTGAAATATGCAATAATCTTGTATCTTGGCAGTCTTGTGGATAGTGCCTTATCTGTATTTTAGTTTACTATATTTCTCCAAACTATTGTAATTTAATTGGGACGTTTCTTCTTTAAATTAGTTTAGACAAAAAAGATATAGTGTTTGTTTATTTCTGCTGATCCCCAAACCTCAAAGCTTTACTCGCTGTACTGCTGCTTTCTGTCACTGGTCTACAAGGTCTTGTAGACTCATTTGGGCTTTGCAAACTATTTGTTACATTTTATTTAATCCAACTATGAGGAGAAAGATTGATGGTAAAACCTCTTAAAGGGGCTTTTCCGAGTTAATGAAACACACAGAAAAGTATCTTTGTGTGTGTGTGTGTGTGTGTGTGTGTGTGTGTGTGTGTGAGAGTGCTCACCATATTATTCCATCATAACTCAGAAGTGGTTATTGCCGAGCTCCGTATAGCACCTTTATTTTTATGCTGCCAGGACTTGCTGTGGGCAGGATTACCAAGTAAATTTCTATAGTTCCCAATATTCCTCTCCCCTCTCACAGTCTTTTCCTCTATATACAGCTGCCTGCATGCCCCTCTATTACAATATGTAGGATAGTGCTGCAATTACTCACTGTCTGATACTGAGACACTGCTCTGCTGTTATACTCTGCGCTATCTGCTGCGCAGCATGTGATACACAATCTTTCCAGAGATAGGGAGGGGAGAGCAGGGAGCAGTGGAGATAAGCCACGTGATGTGTGTCATCCTATACTACAGGATGAGGGGACATAACCACGTGTTCAGTGTATGGAACGTCACACAAGCAGGGGATAAACCACAGCAGCTTGGTCATGTGACTGCATGCGAGACTGAATTACAGAGACATTTCAGCTTCAGATAGTACATTAGTGACTAATCTTATTGCATTTAAACCATTTGCACACTATGTTTAAAGATCGAAAAAAAACAAAAACCTTTGACCAAAATTGGAGGTGGCTTAGATGGAGAAAAGCTGCCGCTGATCTTTAAACAAACCCTCCAATTACTAACAAATTGTATTTGTACCCACTTTTTCAAATAGTAACAGGTTTACTTTAAAGAAATAATTTAAGCAAAACATTAGCACGTGTACTATTGTCTTTTAAGTTGTTAAGTGTTGACAATAAAAGGTTAAAGCTAGGTTTTCCCATCTGTATACTGAAGGTAGATGGATAAGGGTCTGTGCACTTGGACCCCAACAGATCACAAGAATATGGGTCCTGTTTTCACTGTTATGTACAACCAGCCTGCACTATATATATATATCCGCTCAGCTTCTTTCTCCTCTATAGTTCTTCCTGTGTTACAGTTGAACGCCATGTGGAAGTCTAATGGCATGATTTACACATCCAGTCTGTTCTGCATTCACAGGTGCTATTGTAATTATATTGTCATTTTTTGTTCCAGAATGTTCAGTCATCCCAAGTGCATTAACAATTTAGCAACGTAAGACACCAAATAGTTCAGTGCAGATAAATTAAACACACACCATCCTAAATTTTATGTACAAACAATTAAGAATTGTTTGTGTCCGAGCGATCGTAGTCATTATTATCAATTAAATAACTATCATTTATTGATCATGCATACATAAATATTCCTAGTATTTGTAAATGTCCAATATTCACACTCCTCAACATTGAAACACCAAGAAGGGCAAGCCATAAGGTTATGCAAATCGAGGAAGAAGCAGGTGTCGCTAAAATCTGCAAATTATCAAATTTTCAAGCACCTAGCTCCAATCTGTGGCATGTGGAAGGGGCATAAAAGCCAGATTGAAAGCAAATTTTTTTAGCCAATGAAACGTTCAAAATCGGATAATGTGCTGTGGACTGATTGTGTGATACCTCCTGTTCGTCAAGGTGCCAGTTACTTGTCGCAAACTGAGAGACCTTGGTTTATCACTCCAGCAGATCACTACGCGCCTAGGCAGAGATGTCAGCACTGTTCAACATTGCGTGTCCCGGAGGTTGGGAGTACGGGAATGACAGCAAGAGGTGCGCAGAGGCACCATTAGAAGAATAGTGCATAGTGATCCATTCTTTACTGCAAATGAAATTGGACGTCACATTCCAAGCCTAGGGCGGCATTAAGTCTCAACACAAAACATCGAAAGGCATTTGCACGACATTGAACTATGATCCAGACGTCCATCTACAGGTGTTCCAGTGACCACATGCCACCGCTCTCAAAGTCTATCATGGTGCACAACAAGACGGCAATGCGGGCTGGAATGGCGGTCTATCCTCTTCAGCGATTAGTCCTGCTTTTGTCTCGTACGCAATAATAGCCGTATATTGGTCTGGAGACCATGTAGGCAATGCCATGAAGAGGCCCTCACAAGGGAATATCACACCGATCCTACTGCAGGGTTTATGGCATTGGGCGGCATAATGTACGGTATCCAGACCCCTGTAGTCTTCATTTCAGGTACACTAGCGGCTCGGCATTACATTGATTTGGGCGTGGAACCAGTGGCACTGCCGTTTTTCCAAATTGTCCCCAAAGCTGTTTTTCAACGGGACAACATAGTAACATTTTGTATTATATGTATTATAGTTTTATAGGCTACCCATCTTTTTTAGATTGCAAATAGAGATGGGCGAATGAATTCACCAGATTTAGGACTTTTAATAAATCAGAGTGAAGGGCATTTTAGATTATTAATGGAAAATAGAATTTGTAGAAATAATCTTATCTGTAATTGCAGATAATAAAGTTAATGTACATCTCTTCCAAAACCTGCATGTGCTACTGAATGTTTTTTCTCTATTTAGTCTGTATTAGATTTCACTTGTTATGACAACAGTTTGTGCTCCAGAGCTGCTCTTTGTACTGGAACTATGGACATTTACAGTAATTTTGGAGCTTTTGAGCTACCGTTGAACTACTGTTTCGAGTTTATGTACATGTAACACAAAAGCCATCGTACCACCCACCAAACACGCATATTGTACGTATCCTAATCTATCAACTACCAACTGTATATATTTCAGTTATCTTACTGTACCACATGCTAAACCAAACGCACATACACATGCTTTTTCATTCTATTTATGTTACACGAAAGAAGGTCATTTGCTTTTTGCCACTCTATTACTGCTAAATAGCCTTAAAATAGCTATTATCTAAGCTATCCTTCGGGGCTTTGTTCGATGGGTAGTATATCTCCCCTTCTGAGAAGGATGATGTTTGAAGTATGTTTCCATTAAGCCATCATTTGGTTTCCCATTCTGATGCTCACCTTACTAGGTACAGGAACCTAGAAGGTGATGTTTACAACATGGCTCAACACCACTTTTACCAACTTACTTACAGCAGAATTGCATGAGTTGATATTTATATATCAGGACACAAATCACTGACTTCTGACCCCATTAAAAAAAACTAGAAACCACTGGAGATTTCTATTGTTCTCAAACTTATAAATAGGACAGTTTTTCAGGTGTAAGGTTGATGTTTGCTGTTTTATCTGTGCTTGAGGATAAATCTATACAGTTAAATATGTAGAATAAAGGTGTCTATACACATTAGATGAAATTTGACTGAACCCGCCAATTCTAGCGGATTCAGCTGTCTGTCTGATCCACCTGTCCCCATCTCCCTCGACAGTAGATGTCGGAGGCAAGAAGGATTGAGCCACTGCCGGAGGTGACTGGCAGCAGCTTGTTCCCATCTCCCCATTGAAATAAGCATGCATGATCGGCTGAGCTGAGCGTAAATGTTTGTTTATTTTACCAAGATCATAGTAGATGTGGTAGACAAGGATTGGTTCTATCCTAGCAAATAGCCACCTCAGACCAATCTTACCAATACTGAAATTTGTCTGATTGGTCAGAAATATGTGTGTGTATACAAAGCTGGTCCTACCCAGTGTGATATAGCTGAAGGTTTGGCAGAAAGATGACAGTTTCAAACTATCAGAAGGATTTAACAAATGCAACAGTTTTCTTTACTTTGTTTAGTACGTTGGTGGGTTTTCGACATGCTGAAAAATCATTTCTAAACATATCCGTTATATTTATCCTTTGAACACAGTACAGATATTTGTCATAGGGTCAAACCTTTGTCATAGCTTGAGAAAAAATGCACAATGTATGTGCAGAACAATGTAAAGTAACTTATTCTGGCAATAGAAAGAATAATTGTCAGATTACATAAGAGTTGATACTATAAATGGAAAATATTAACACTAAATTGATCTAACACACTTCATAAACATGCAATGTCTTTTCAAAGCAATGATAGGTGGTTTGAAAAGTCTTTGTGAAGGATCTGATTGGCATTTCCATTAGTATAGAAGCTACAATATGATGTAACTAGGACACTACAAAACCACGAAACACTACAAAAAAAAGTCCAAAAAATGTCTAAACAAAATCAAAAGCAAAAGAGGTCCTCCGCTCACATTCCACTAACACACCACAAAACTATCCACCTTAGGGACTGTCCTCCCTTCAACTTCAGCTTGTAGTAAAGGTGTAAGTGATCTTACTCTGACAGTGCAGAAAAATATGTTTTTCAGGCCAAACCTCCTTCCAGTGTTTGCTCCATTCAGATTAATAAACAACCGAGTCTCTCCAAATGGTTCCGTTCCACAATGTAGCCTCTCACTGCAACAAAGTTTTAAATGGCCCAAACATTGTGTAATACAGCAGCTCCAGATGAACAGTTTTTATTATACTCACAAGCATGAATAAAAACAATGTAAGACCTTATTCACACCCGTAAAAAAATGCAGCGTTTTTCTTGCATTGCAGTTCTGTGTACAGTGTGCGTCTGTTTTTTTATGCGCGAATATCATCCGTATGTTATGCGTTTTTTACATCAGCAAAAAAAACTGAAGGAGGTTTTTTTTTCCTCATTTCTTTAGCAACTGGTGGGTGAATCACGAACATCACACAGATGCTGTCCGTTTTTTTCACGCACCCATTGACTTCGCACAAAAATAGGGCATGCAGTGAGTTTCACGCAACGGACACACGCTGTGTGAAAAGCAATGCATGTCTGAATAGCCCCATTGAGTTTCATAGATCTGTGTGGTGTCTGTGAAATAAACGGACAACACACGGACGTGAAATACGCTTGTCTGAATAAGGCCCAAGAAGCACATCTCACATGGACCTGACCCGACCTGCCATTAGTACGGTCCTCACTGCGAGTGGGATGGAAGCTCTTGTGCACTGGACGAGGAGCCTGAATGTTGGTTAGGTGACGGCTCTTGTTAGAGCTGTGCACTTAACTACAATGTCTATTGTATATGTAGCATTTAAAGAGGCTCTGTCACTAGTTTAGTAATGCCCAATCTCCTAGCTAACCTAATAGGCGATCGGGAATCTAATAGGAGATAGGGAATTTATAAACTGCCCAAACCAATAGCACAATTCCAACTATCGTTTATATTGATGATCTTTTCCTGTATTCACAATAGCCAATTATCATTATGACCACTGGGAAACAAGGGAAATAGGACATAATTGGCCTGTGTGAACGGCCCTTAACCTTATCCAAAATTGGTTTGTTTGCAATGAAATTGCTTTGACCTTTATTCATAGCCTCCAGTTCGATCAGTTGTAAGCACTGTTGATTTGCAGCATTGGACTTGTATCCAAACAGAAGCTACACCAGCTGGTGTTTGCATGTTCTCCCTATGCATGTGTAGGTTTCCTCCAGGTATTCCAGTTTCCTCCCGCAAAGAATTTAATTATGGGTTAACTGGATTCCTGTGAAATTCGCCTAAGCCTAATTCACAAGAGCATGTCCGATTTGCATGCGCAAAAAACGGACCGCATTTCATATTAGTGTGCCTTCTGTGTGGCATCAGTGTGATTTCCGTGTGGCATCAGTTTTTCACGTCCGTGTTTCTCCTCTGCAAGAACTCCCTGGTTTTATCTTTTTTTTCTCAGCATTTCTTTAGATACTGATGCATGAAACACGGACAGCACATGGATGTCGTCCGTGTGCTGTCAGTGTTTTTCACGCGCCCATAGACTTCAATGGGTGACGTGGTCTGCAAAAACGGACCAGAATAGAGCATGCAGTGAGTTTCACGCAACGGATACACTCTCCGTGAAAAAACACGGATGTGCGAATAGCCCCTTTGAATTGCATGGCTCAACATGCTGTCAGTTATTTGAATGGACTTCACACTGATGTGAAGTATGCTCGTGTGAATGAGCCTTAGAGTATCCATACGCATTAGATGAAAGTCAACCGAACTCAACAATTTGGGCAGGACTGGTGTCCCGACTCTCCCAGATGACCGATATCAGTGGAAGAAATAACATTTTGATGTTCAGCATGCCTAATTCTTTGTTCCTTTGGGAGATATTATACTTGCAGAGGTGTCTGGCCGCAGCTTATGGGGAGTGTATGGGGAGTCGGGTGAAACAGCTGTCGGCTGAGAGCGGTTGTAAGTGTATGGGCAGCTTTAGTGTGTGTGTGTATGTGAAATAAAGACACAACTGTTGTAAAGCCATGCTAAATCTATTCCTCCTAAGCCAGTAGCATATTGAACTAAATAGGCATCCCTTTTCTGAGTATATGAGTTTCTTTGTGGGTTGTAAAAGGAAGATCTTGTCTAAATAGTAGCTCTCTTGGAAATTCCTTCAGCCATAGACTGTTTTGAGGATGACAGAGAGATGAGTTAAGTGACTGAAAGCCGTAGGCCAGGACATGTCAAATGCAATAACTTCTTCACTCAATCATCTCACCTTCCAATGCCACTCTGCCTTATGCAGACACCAGATGCCTGATGAATAATGCAAGAGACAAGGGCAAAACCACTCGGATATGTGCAGAGGAAAACTTTGGACAGTGTGGATTGGCCTAGTGCTCAATGATTTTTTTAGCAGCATTCTTCTGGTACCATCCAAAGTTAATACCCTGTGGATTTTGATTCTTAAAGAAGTGCATTTAGTGTTTATCGTGACTGATTTAGATAACTTACATCTTCTATTTTCCGGTCTGAAAAAGACAGATAAAAATAGAGAACCAGCAGCTTTGCAGCTTTACCTGTCAAAATCACTGTGCAGACACCTTGTCAAAGTGTGAAGGCAGCGATGTGAGAGCTCTAGGTTCTGAACAAGGGCATGCGGAGCACTTAAGGTGGCTTTAAACTTACCTTACTTCCCTAGGGTTTGCTTATTGTTAGCTTTCTGTTTGAACTGAACATATCATGCATCAAAAAGTCTTCCAGCTAGAATCCCAACTATATATGACATAGGAGAAGCCAGCGTGGGGGTCATGTATAAATGTATTTTCCGAAACTCTTTGTTAGTTGACCACATGCAACTTTGATTTTTATTGTGCCTTAAAAAGTTTCTGCACCCTATACCCCAAATGCAGGAGCAGGTACTGTTACAGTATCACTATTACTTTTTTATGTCCAATAACCTTCTCCTTACCCTGTGTTGGTTCCTGGGCTTTAAACATCATAGGAGGTATTGGCTTGGCAAGCAACTGCTAGAGAAGAAAGAAGGGAAATCAGTAGATTCCTCTTTATTTCTGATGCTCTACCTATAACAGTATGTGGTTAAATAGCACCACTTCTCCTGGTCTTCTGATGATCATGCCAGTGTAGATTGCTGCCACCTAATATGTGCTGATAGTAATGTTCCCTTGCAGTCTACCTCCCCTAAGTAACACTTGGTTTCTCTGTCTGTCTTCTGCAAAGGAAGCACTATAGAAGCAAAGCAGGAATGGATTCCAGAGAAGGGACTAGGATAAAAGAAATGTATTATTCTCTCATTTCTGGAATCCATTTTCACCAAGTAAGGCCTCATGCACACGACCGTAATTTTTATCTGCAATTACGGATCTGTAATTGCGGATAAAAATACTGATCCATTCATTTGTATGGGCCACGGACACCTTCCCATATATCTACAGGTAAGTGTCCGGGCCGTAGAAATGACCCGCAAAAATTAGGACATGTCCCTTACGGACCGTGCTCCTTTACTTTTTAATGTTAGCACAGCCCGCAAATACGGGTGACAGTCCGCGGCCCGTCCGTGCCGTAATCACAGACTGTACACACGGCTACGGACATATGTAGGGGGCCTAATAAAATGCAAGTAAAAAACTTTATTGCACACCGGTATATAATGGGGAGAGATGTGTTTGTGTGTGTTTCTAGGTAAGATTTTTAATGTGAGTTAACAGGGACATATAAATGCATGGTATTTTATTTTCATTGTGTAATTAATCTGAAATTATTTTTAACCTGACTAGTTTTGTTATTACTGCACTTACAACTTAAATATTTGGTGCAGTATTGGGGTTTATTGGTTTGTGGTCATAGAATAAAGCTCCTGGACATAATGCAAAATGTGTACCCCAAAAGTCACGTCCCTTTTATAGTACTGCAGTTTTCTTTTGTGGGAGAATTATTTGCCCACTCGTCTCTATGAGGGTCTGGTGTGAATGCAACCTCTGCACCCACTATAGCTATTTTACTGCTTTTGGTTTATAATAAGTTGTTAACTGGCAGTTTATTATAAATAAAAATCAAAGGACAATATCAGAGTTTTATATTGTATTTCTTAGTGTGCGGTTAAATATTATGAATATAAACAGTATTGTCCACAGCCACCAATCAGATTATGAAGCCTAGAAAGTGAACCTGATTGGTTGTCCTGGACACGGCGACGATTGTTCTATGCCCAATAACAGGTCTTAATATTCGTGAAAACATCTGTTAAATTGTGATATTCAGAGCACCCAATGTTAGAGTTATCACCTTTTTAGCAATGGATGTTTTGGGTGGTTGCATATACTTTATGCCTTAGTTTAACTGTACACCATAGGCCTATTATTCACTGCAGAATGTTTAGAAATACATTGACATAATATTTTTCAGATGTGTAATGTTGCTTTAAACTCTGCTTTTATGTCGTATTATCACCATTCTCAGGAGCACCATGGCTTCAAAAATAGTGATTACTTCTCAAGTGTGTCAAGACAAAACAGATAACTCAATATGACTCCTTTAAATCGCGTTTTCATCTGTCCTGAAAGCCAACAGTGTCCCGTGTTTGTAGTCGACTGTTTAGTGTGATTGGCGGAAGATGGCGTGTTAGCTGGAAAGAGTGATGTAATCCACTGGAGGAAAGAGAATGTAATTCACTGTTATTTCTGCAATAAGGAAATTATTTTTTCTTCCTTCTTATCAGATTATAACATAGCTTGGTGTAGCTTCGGCCTTTTGGGCAATGGGAAGACGTGTTTGGCTCCGCTGTCTTTCCTTTGTTTTTGTTACAGTGTTCCGATGGTTAAACTTCTCTGGTGCTCACTGGGGTATTGTTTTTTTTTAAGCTTTGTTCCAATCCTGCTTCTTGACGTTTATATGAAACTGAGCAATACATTAATGTAATTCATAACTGGCCTGTCATTTGGGTCATGATGTTATAATAGTATTTTTATTTCCACTTCATATAAAGGAATGGAAATTTGAAGAACTAACAGCCACTTGGCAAGAGATTAAGCGCTCATCTTCCTCTTTGCTATCTTTAAAAAGAACATATACCCTGCCCATGTATTTTTTATGAAATGTTAAACATAAAAGGTGCCTCGAATGAGATCTGCATGTATGCAAGCTGCAACTGATTTCTCAGTACAAATCCTGCAATTTGTTTATTTTAGCACAATACATTTCATTTGTTTTTTTAGCCATTGAACTGAGATATAGTTTATTATACCTGTGAACACTGTCCGACAAAGAATATGTCTGCCATTACATCTTCTACTTGGGTCGTCACCAACCTATTCCAGACATTTCCTAGTAATGCAGCAATATGAGTTTGAGGTAGTTTCTATATGATATCGTGCCATAAAAACCAGTAACATTGTCATGAAACTGCCAGTAAGGCCAGCCATGCACATTATCTGGCTGTCAGCCGACAGCTTTCCCTCTTGCCGTCTGCTCCATAAGCATACGTGCTCCTATTGACATGCGTGTTTATTTTAATAGGAATAATCAATAAACAAAAGATCAGACTTATTAAAATCCAAAATGCCCTTTCTAAATTTTCGCCTAATGTCTCCCATCAAGGAACTGTCAGGTTTAACTCATACACATTAGATCGTTGGGTGATCATACAAAAATTGTTAGGTTTGGCTGACTTTAATCTAATGTGTATGGCCAGTTAAGTCATGAAATATATATATATATATATATATATATATATATATATATATATATATATATATATATATCCTTCTTAATGAATTAGAATATAATCTAAAAGTTCATTTATTTCAGTTATTCAATCAAAAAGTTAAACTTATATATTGTATAGATTCATTACACACAGAGTGATCTATTTCCAGCATTTTTTTTTTCTCAATGAAAACCCAAAATTTAGTCTCTCAGAAAATTTGAATATTGGGTATAAGTTCAAAATTGTAGACTCGTGGTGGCACACGCTAATCAGCTAATCAACGCAAAACACCTGCAAAGGTTTCCTAAGCCTTTAAATGGTCCAACAGTCTTGTTCAGTAGGCTACACAATCATGGGGAAGACTGCTGACTTGACAGTTGTCCAGAAGACAGTCATTGGTACCCTCCACAAGGAGGGTAAGCCACAAAAGGACATTGCTAAAGAAGCTGGCTGTTCACAGAGTGCTTTATCCAAGCATATTAATGGAAAGTTGAGAGAAAGGAAAAAGTGTGGTAGAAAAAGGTGCACAAGGATTGTCAAGTAAAGGCCATTCAAGAATCTGGGGAAATTCACAAGGCGTGGACTGCGGCTGGAGCCAGTGCTTCAAAAGCCACCACACACAGAGTATCCAGGACATGGGCTACAACTGTCGCATTCCTTGAGACAACGTCAGAAGTGTCTTACCTGGGCTAAGGAGAAAAAGGACTGGTCTGTTGCTCAGTAGTCCAAAGTCCTGTTTTCAGAGGAAAGTAAAGTTTGCATTTCATTTGGAAATCTAGGTCCCAGAGTCTGGAGGAAGAGTGGAGAGGAACTCAATCCAAGTTGCTTGCGGTCCAGTGTGAAGTTTCCACAGTCAGTGATGGTTTGGGAGCTATGTCATCTGTTGGTGTTGGTCCACCGTGTTATATCAAGTCCAGAGTCAACACAGGTGTCTACCAGGAAATTTTAGAGCACTTCATGCTTCTCTCTGCTTACAAGCTTTATGGAGATGCTAATTTCATTTTCCAGCAGGACTTGGCACGTGCCCACACTGCCAAAAGTACCAATACCTGGTTTAATAACCACAGTATCACTGTGTTTGATTGGCCAGCAAACTCGCCTGACCTAAACCCCATAGATAATATATAGGGTATTATCAAGAGGAAGATGAGAGACACCAGACCCAACAATGCAGATGAGCTGAAGGCCGCTATCAAAGCAACCTGGGCTTCCTTAACACCTCAGCAGTGCCACAGGCTGATCGCCTCCATGCCACGCCGCAGTGATGCAGTAATTCATGCAAAAGGAGCCCCGACCAAGTATTGAGTGCATATACTGTACATACTTTTCAGAAGGCCAACATTTCGGTATTAAAAATCATTTTTGAAATTGGGCTTATTTAATATTCAAATTTTCTGAGAGAGTAAATTTTGGGTTTTCATTAACTGTTAGCCATAATCATCAACATTAAAAGAAAATAATGCTGGAAATAGATCACTCTGTGTGTAATAAATCTATATAATATAATGAGTTTCACTTATTGAATTGAATTACTGAAATAGATAAATTTTTTGATGATATTCTATTCTAATTCATTGAGGACTAGTATATATGTATGTATGTATGTATGTATGTATGTATGTATGTATGTATGTATGTGTGCATATATATATATATATATATATATATATATATATATATATATATATATATATAAACCAGTAGTGAGCCAAAGAGGTTTTATCCAGAGAAGAAAATACCTAACATTTACGTTTTGTATTGTTTTTATTTCTCACACTTTGCTTGGGTCCTACCTTCAGAGCAAGATCCTTTGCTCCTTCAGTTGTAATTCTGAGGCATTACTGTAGATGTTATACCTAGGTGATAATGATACTGAATAATAGTGTTGTCATGTCCAATCTTGAAGGATTGAAGAAGAGTATTGCTTTTATTACTAGCTGTAGATTATTCAGATGTGTAATGTCATATATACATTGCTTATTTTATGTGTTTGTACATAAAATTGCTTTCTTTTTCTTGTGTATACATATTTTCTCTGCAGAATCCTATAACTGGCCACTTGCCCAGGCAGGGTGTAGAGTCTTTACAATACACCATCAAGGTAAAGTGAATTCACATGTAACCAGATGTAATCCATAGCACTGCAGCTACCACAAACGTCCATGAAACAAGACAAATCCAATTTAGTGTCTCTGAGAAATGTAATCTTCTCCTTTGTACACTCTAGAAACTCTTGCACTGTCAGATCTCTCTCGCTTGTGGGTAAATGTGATACCCTGTGTTGATCTGCTATGTATCCAGTCTACGTTTACATGTGTACGTTAAAACCACAGGGCTCCTATTTACACTACTGGAGTTCTCTGCTGTCCCAAGTGTGGAAATCTGATAGACTCTTAAATTATGTCTTCCAAGAAATCCTTTTGCTACACTCTGTTATGTGATCGACATGTGACATGGTAGGTGAAAAATGCTTGTGTTCCTTAGACTTACATGACGGTGGGTGACTTAGGAATGAAGTTCAATATAGACAGTGATATTCTGATCGTACGGCCTACCGGGATTGTCTTAAAAAACCTGACATCATGAGAATATATGGTAGTTTCAAGAAGTAAATATGCAAACCTAACTTTTGTGGTGTGGTATATCACAGAAATTCACCTTCTGACCTGTCATATTAACAAAGAGACCATAGCATTATGTAGTGGTTCAGAACCCTTTTACTTGGAAATTTCTATCTATGGCATTTTTAATCTATTGCGCACCTTTTAAATCAATTATGTCCTATTGACAAGTAAGAGTAATGGAATTCTCCTTTTTGACTGGCATTTTATACACCTGCTTATGCATTGGTCTATGTTGTCTGTTTGGTTTGTTCTTACTTTCTACATCTTTTGTTGTTTAGTAAACCTTTCTTTGTAGCTCACTTGGATCAGTAAGTTTTCCAGGTAATGAAGTTGGTGCTATGGAAATAGGCAACATCAGATTTGATAGAGAGGGTGCAGCAGTTATTTAGTATGTATGGAAACAGCTGCACTACAGATGGAGAACAAGTTACAGGTTGAGTCTGTGATCGAATGTTGACAGTGGAAGTAATGTGCATGTTGTGCGATTTGCTATAGCTTGGTGTTGTCCATGAAGTCGTTGTCACTCAGTAAGGCATTGTGAATTTAAGGTATGTTTGCTCCTTTCTAACCCATCTTTCATTTCTGGACTTCCGTCTGTAGACAAGTTAATAAATGACTTATAGATTAATCGGGTGGTATATGGAAAACAGGAATGCTGACATATATTCTCATAAGCTCAGTGGGCTTGCTTAACATTAGCTTTCACTTATCTGTTTTCCATGGAGACTAGCAATACTTCCCATAGAAAATCAATTGGGCGGACTGGATTTGTGGTTTATATGTTTTCTTTTTGTCATGTGGTGGCATGTTAAGCTGATGTTTGCTGGTTTTGATGCTTAATGTTTCAAATAGTTATTCTCTTAAAGTGGACCCAAAAATATATATTTTGATATTTGTAAGGAAAATATGACTCAAATTTTCAGCAATGTTCATGGTTTTATTTTTCTATCTATAATACATTATTAGGGGAGACTAACACACTAGTGTTAAAAACCAATCAAATATTAATTTTGACATTCCCTTATATGCCCAATAAGGATGTATTTTAATGAACGCGGTACAGTGTAGTTTAACTTCAGCAGTTGCCTACTTGTAGACCCATAGAACTAGACTACACTATTTAAGGTAGTGATGGAATCTTTACCACTATCCAGGACTGTCAAAGGTTTGCAATAATGCTCTTGTATAATCTGGCTGATGCAGCATTATGTAGAAAAATAACTTTGAATACAGCACGCTCTATATGCAAATGGCCTGTAAAGAGTCAAGGGGGTATTGCCGCTCCTCTAAAGAGTCACGCTGGCCAATCCCCCTTCTGACTTGATTGATGTTCCTCAAGTTTTGATACGTCATCACAAGCCAGCTCTGGCGCATGCGCAATGAAGTGAGATGTATTGGCCTCGACTCTTTTTGCTCACTGCGCATGCGCTTAATGCCATCGGATCTGGCTTTTAACGACGTATCCCAGCCTGTAGCATGTCAGTCAAGCCAGGAGGGCAACTGGCCAACGTAACTTTTCAGAGGAGCGGCACCACCCACTTCACTCTTTACATGGATAAAACGTTGGTGACTGTTTGGGGAACTAAATGCTCCTAAAAGGTTCCCTTTAAAGTAATTTGCAATTCATTTTGTTAAATCTATCCCATGTTATTTCATTTTACTATAAAAACTGCTAGTTAATGTGTCTGCTGGCGCTGAACTACGGCGTTAGTGGTGAGTACTGGTTTGATTTTCAAGTCGTATCAACATTATTGGACTCCTGTAGATGACATATGCACACATACACATTAGATTGTTGACAGACCCTGGTAAAATGATCCACCAACATTTTCGTGTATGTATGACAGCTTTAGGCTTGAGTCACTGTTGGAGATAGTGATCTAAAATAAAAGGCCAAACCTGCTCTTGGCTTTTTCCAAATTTATGTAGGATGAATATGTGTCTCCTCAGTATTCCTGAGAAGGTATGTTCACATGTTCCATGCATGCCTAGCGTGAAAAGTAAGAGGTCAGGTATAATGTGAAAGGACAAGCTCTGTGTGCTTTTGTGGGAAGCATATCTGGTTTCACATCTAAAATTCAGCCATGATAAATCTGACAGATGAACAACTATCTTTGCTGATTTATGAAAACACATTCCCATAGATTACAAAGTTCAGGCTTCAAAAGTTTCCAACCTTTTTTTTTTTCTTCTTTTTTAGAGAAAGTTACAGATATGCAGAACGTGTCAGGTTTGACATATTACTTGTCTACTGTCATGAAATGGCTGCTGTATGATGACAGTGTTATTTCAACATTATCGGAGCCTTCTGTGAAATCCTTTGCTGCTTATTGCTTAAGGAAAATATTTAACTTTTTATATCTCTAAGTGATACAAGTAAGGAAAGCCGGTATAGATTCTAGACGTAAGTCATATGGATTACACATGTAATAGTTTCCAGTTGTTCATACACTACATGGTCAAAAGTATGTGGACATCACATCCCTCTGTACTTGTTGAACATCTCATTCCAAACCCATAAGCATTAATTTGGAGTTGACACCCCCTTTGTTTTTCTAAAGGTTTCTTCATTAGTTTTTGGGGCGCACGGTTGTGTCTATTCAGCCACAAGGGCGTTATTGTGGTTGGGGATTGCTTTTGGCCAATTGACATTCCGTGCGCTCATTCAGTTGGTGTCTGTGCAAGTTCTTCAACACACAATTTTTTTACAGCTTGTCATACTGAGACAATGTTTGTTCTCTCGGACCCTAAGTCTAGACCGTCAGACTTGGATTTGGGCAGGAACAGTTCTTCTGGCATCCATCAAACCCAGAGTCATCCCAAAGATTGCCAGATGGAGTAGTATGATCCATCACTACATTTCCACTGCCCCACAGTTCAGTTCATGTGCTTTACACAATGCCAGCTGACCTTTTCCACCGTGGACAGTAATCTCAGGCTGCGTGGCTGTGTGCAACGAAATTTACTTAAAATCATACTAAAAGACCATACTTACGGATACAAGCGCAGGTTAAAATACCAATTCCGAGCAGGATGCAGACAAGCCACAATGTTATGAGTGGGAGGTAGCAAAAGTGCAAAATACTCATGAGCAGCCACTCATACTCATCATTTAGGAGGGGGTGGCTGTTTAGTATTAAAATTGCACACAGATAAGGCTTCTATAAGGTGATAGTCACACGGTTACATGTAGTGGCGTGGCTTTTCAACCATGCAAAACTTAATCAGTTCTTATGCTGATGCTACTTCTAGGGGAAGTTTGGAGCAGTGAGTAGTGTTACTGAGAATATATGATTTTTCTTCTCAGTGGTTCCATTCTGTAAGCTTATGTGGCCTACTCCTTAGCTGTTTAATTTAGCTTTTGTTGCTTGTAGACATTTCCAGGTTTTTGTTCAGTGTCATGTTTTTCTTGTTCTCAGAACTAATTTTTTAAGTGGCTGCATACATGATGCTTGACACTTAGACTGGATTCACACATGTAGTTTTTCTTGCAGTTTTAGGGGGGATTCACACGAGCGTGTATTCGGTCCGTGCGGGCCGCGTGGTTTTCACGCGGCACGCATGGACCAATACAAGTCTATGGGGCAGTACAGACAGTCCGTGCTTTTTGCGCAGCGTTTGTCTGCTGCGCAAAAAGCGCGACAGGTTCAATAACTCTGCGTATTTCGCGCATCACGCACCCATTGAAGTCAATGGGTGCGTGAAAATCACGCGCACCACACGGAAGCACTTCCGTGGGACGAGCGTGATTCGCGCAACAGCAGTGAAAAGGATGAATGAAAACCGAAAAGCACCACGTGCTTTTCTGTTTCCGAACATCCAAACGGAGTGTCTTTGCGATGAGCGAAGCCGGACAAGCGTACCGAACTTCACCGTGTTCGGCCAAACTCGTTTTGGCCGATCCCGGCAAAAAAATTATCGGTACGCGACGTCAGGAGATAGTCACTGTCCATGGTGCTGAAAGAGTTAAACTGTTTCAGCACCATGGACAGTGACTTGCGATCCCAAAATACATTAACCTGTAAAAAAAAAACGAAGTTCTAACTTACCGATTACTCCTGTCTCCTTCCTGCAGTCCGACCTCCCGGGATGACACTTCAGTTCAAGTGACAGCTCCAGCCAATCACAGGCCAAGCACAGGCTGCAGCCAATCACAGGCTGCAGCGGTCACTTGGACTGCTGCGTCATCCAGGGAGGTGGGGCCCGATGTCAAGAGAGGCGCGTCACCAAGGACGCGTCACCAAGGACGCGTCACCAAGGCAACGGCCGGGAAGTTCTCGGTAAGTAGGAACTTTATCTTTTTTTTTTACAGGTTTTTCGCTGTTGTGTTCGGCATTCACTGTCGAGGGTGCTGAAAGATTTAGCTCTTTCAGCACCTTGGACAGTGACGGGCGTTGACAAGCCTCATCTCTATGATGCCGGCTGCGCGAAAATCACGCAGCCGCGCATCAGACACGCATGACACACGCAGCTGTCAAATGGTTTTTGCGCTCGCAAAACGCTGCGTTGTTTGCGCGCGCAAAAACGCAACGTTCGTGTGAATCTCCCCTTAAATTGTTTTCTCTCAAAGCCAGGTACAAAAGGAAGGTCTAATACAAAGAAAAGACAACACAAACGGCATCAAATACTACATGTGTAAATCTAACGTAATAGTTTTTTCGCTCATGCATTTCTACATGTGTCATGACGCCTGTATTTATCATATAATTGAGAGAACAATTCAGGGGGACAAATGCCAAGCCTTTAATGAATATGAAGCAAAACTGCAAAAATCTTACCAAAATATTAGGTGAAAAATCAGATTAAATGCTGCTCACCATTGTTTTTTTTGTGGCAGAGAGTATAAGACATATTAATAAAATTGCCATATTTTAATGCAATCACAATGCTAAAAGTTTGAAGAAGAAACTTAATACTGTCAATATTCTCAAGATAAAATGCGGAATTTCAATAAAAGTTGGATCATACTATTAATAGATTTGGAATCTATATCTTAATTGTAGATGGCTACAAAGAACTCATGTTAGGTAATTACACATTGTACTCTTTTCTATGCTTCCTTGCATTGATCTGGCTTTTTTGTTTTGTTCCACATTAAGTTTTAATCAAGGTTTAATGACCTAGCCTGAAACTTGTAGCCATTAACCATTATGAAGATTAAACTGGTAAAGTATGATAAATTAGATTGACCCTCTCAAGGGCCAGGATTTATTTTCCTTTTATTATTGTTTTCAGTGTGCGCTGTCTCCTTCCATGCAGCCAGACGTAGCAAATCCATTGTTTTTATTTTCCCTATTTTGTTTTATGTAATGGTACCATCAGTTGCCATGATCACATGCATTTGATCTTCATGTTAAACGTGAATCTATTGCCTGTCCAATAATTCCATTTTAATTAATATCGTTCCCTTCTATGGCGCCAAAAGAATTCCACATGGCATTAAGTATGAAGAGACATTAACGGAAAAAGACAAACATTAAGTCTATTGATTGTTGTCTTCAGATTCCAAGTGATAGACTCAGTGAGAAGCAAATTCCTTAGCTTTTAAAGAATTTAATGATGTATTACTGAACCACTGAGACACTTGTGAACATGGCCAAACAAGGGTAATACGTTTAAGGCTGTACTTACCATATACGAAATTAGGCACGTGTCTAGGGCAAGACGCTTTATCAAACAGTGCACATTTGTCTCATTCTTATTCTGGTACTTTTTGGCTATTTTGCTAAATTTTTTATTTTCTAACTAAAATAATGGATGTTGCACAACAAAATATTGGGGGTTCAAACTCAAATCTCTTGGGTATATGAACATAATAATTCCTAGGGCTACATTTATTATAAATACAGCCCTGCAAGCATGGTAGGCAAAGCATGGGATACCACTGCCATCCTCTTCTAAATCTTTGTTTTTTTTGTATAGTAAATCTGGTGAAACACATGCACATGACATTATTTTAGTTGTACAAAAAAAGCAACTTTTAATCCTGGACCCTATGGGACATCTTAGTAAGAACACATAAAATAGATGTAAAAAATCATGGCTTTAGGGTGCTGCGTACGAAGCTCCATACAATGAACATGGAGAGGGCAGGAGGCAAAAGGTACGGGCTGAGCCGTGGCTGCATTATTTACATGCAGTTGTGACCAGTCAAGAGGAACATAATGGAATGATAATTTTTTTATAAAAATAAAATATAAGGTTAATTTGCTTGTATCAAAGGGTTCTTCCCAACTTATAAAGGATATGCCATCACTTTATCATTAGTGAGGGTCCAACCTCTGGGATTCTGAGAATGAAGGGGCTGCAGTGATGATTCTCCTTCTGTGTTTTCCCTGCACAGCAGTAACCTTACTTTAAGCGAATAGGGATGGCTGTAGTACCCTGCGCAGCTGGGCGGCGAGGAGCGCATTTGTCCAGGGAACACTTAGAAAGGGTATGCAGCGCTGCAGCCCCTTTATTCTCCGGATCGGAATGGGGATACCAGAGGTCAGACCCCCACTGATCATATAGTGATAGCATATCCTAGCAATATGCCATCACTTTATAAGATGGGAAAACACCTTGAACATGGCCACCAATGGCCAATACTAAAAAGGTAGATTTGCCTGTACAACCACTTTAATTTTCCAACATACTTCTTTATCTATTGTTTCTTAGAGGCAGGGTTGGAGTTTCTGCAGAATGCCTATTATCTTAATGTAAAACAAAAACAAAAAATATTTTTTATTTTGTTTGTTTTTTGAAGGATGGGGATATCTTTTCAGGATTTAGAATTATTTTTTTTTCCTAATATGCTAGCACATGTGTGAGTTTGGCAATAGTTTATGTACCTAGGGTTGTCAAGTGTCTACTCAAGGTAACAAATAAAAGTCCCATTTTCTACTTAATTGTTTGTCAAATGTAAGACCAATTTATTTTCCTTTTGACTTTTAACCACAAATGTTTATGCCTCTTGACCTGAGATGCAATGAGCCTTGAGATGTTTAAGTAGAGTTATGCCAAAACAGTGGAGGTTTGGGCCCAAGATTGGTGCCAGTGTAAGTCATAATTTTGCTGTGGGATTTCTGCTCTGGAAACATGTGTGTACAGCTGAAAATTAGCAGAGAATTCAATGGTAAACATGATGATTGTGTTCAAACAAATGTCATGTAATAAAATAGTTGATTGATTTGCATCATACTGTAAAACGTATGTAAAACTTGAATGTTGCGCAGATCATGTAGGAATCTGCCATGCTGATTGGATGAGAAAATAAACAAACATTGTTAGTTTATGAAAATTCCTTGTTTGTTACAATTCTTTGCTTGCTTAATTACTCTATTCCTGTGTTTTAGTTTGCCTCCGTATAGCAATTTAGAACTGTCATAAAGAGAAATGAGGAAAACTCTTGAATGGAAATAGAGGGTTTTCATACCTTATTAACCATTATCATTACTATTATAGCTAGTAACATTATAATTATTATTATCATTATTGCAATTTACATTGTACTGCCAAATTTACCGATACTTTACATGGCAGTCGTCTTACAGCTATGTAAGGTCTATAACTGGCTTAAGATAAACTGTGAATTTAACTTTTCGGTTTTCGCATTATAGGATTTTGTTACCTGATTAGAAACTAGCAATTATACATATCAGCCATCACAACCATTAAAGGCTATATACACCTTTGAATGGCATTTTTTTTTAATTAAAAGGTCAGTCAGTGTGATTAGTGCAACTTTATTAATAGTTTTTATTAAAAATTATTTTTACTTTTTGAGATACAGCTGCCATATATTCTCTATACATAGCAGCTGTATCGTTCTCTAAATCCTGCTCCCGTTAGGTCAGCGGACCTCCCCGGTTCAGTAAAAGCGGGTTCTGCATGTATCTGACACGCAGGATCCACTTGTTATCTATCACATCTAAGTTCGTAACTTAGATGTGATAGAAGGGTTGATCCTGCGTATCAGAGACACGCAGGACCTGATGACAATGAACCCGTCAAGTCCACGGGACTGACAGATTTAGGTCATGGCGAAAGATACAGCTGCTCTGTATACGGAATACAGAGCAGCTGTATCTCAAAAAGTAAAACAAATTTTTAATAAAAAATAATTATAAAGTTGCACCAATCACACTGACTCATAGCTTTACATAGCCTTTAAAGAGACACCCCAATGTTTTTTTTTTATTATTGCTACCGTTTGTATAGTACACCTGGTAAAAGGATGTGCAGGCCATTCTCTTATCGGGCGCTTTGTTTTAAAAATATCCCAGCCACAATGCGATCAAGCACTGTGACCGGCCGATTCATATAGCGTCTGCTGTGTGGACCGGAAATTTCTTTCTCTATGGATTCCTATGAGACGCTCAATGTGAGTCTCATAGGAATGTAGAAAAGGCTGTCGTTTTATGTCTAAACGTTCCAAGTCCCTGGGAAATATTTTATCTCCAAATTTATACAGCAATGTACATACCAATTCTCCATGGTTGCGACAAAAAGGTAATTTTTGCTGTGGAATGCCCAGATGCAATTTATGCCAATATATGAAGAAGGCTCAGGGTAAACATCCCATCAAAAAATACACAAATTGCAACAGCACCCATGTGCTGCATGCATTATATGTCGGTTATAATATGTGGGATATGTCAGTTACTATAAGAAAACTCAAAATATGCCTAGGAGAACGTATTAATTGTATCCACACTATAGCGATGACCAGGGCCGCCATCAGGGGGGTATTAGGGGTACTGGTGTGAGGGGCCCGGCCAAACCTAATTGAAAGGGGGGCCCGGCAACTGCCGCAACATTCTTTTGGTAGGAAAAAACGGGCCCCTGCAATGGGGCCCGTTTTTTTCACCAAAAGAATGTCGTGAGCTGCTGCTGCTGCGGGCCCCCTCCCCTCGTCATGGGGGGCCGTCAAACCGTCCGTCCGCCCGCGCGCGCGCACCCGATCGCGCGCACAAGGAAACTCCCGCACTCGCGAGCGCGCACCCACGAACGCCCGCACTCGAGACCGCCCGCGAACGAAGCGCGCGCAGCCGCGGACACACATGGACAAAACTTACCTGGAGCCTGGCTGGAGGTGAAGGACTGGACGTCTGGACCGAAGACCTCGCCTGGAAGACATCGCCTGAAGAGGACTGGAGTGGGAGCAGCAGCTCTTCTGACACGGTGAGTAAAGTGTCTGAAAGTGTTGTTTAAGTATGGCCCTGTTCACACAGTATTTTGCAGGCAAAAAAAAATCTGCCTCAAAATTCCTTAAAGAATTTTGAGGCAGATTTTGACCTGCCCACACTATTTTGCCGCGTTTATTTGCTGCGTTTTTTGCCCGCGGCGATTGAGGACAGCAGACAAAAAACGCAGCGAAAAATGCATTTTCTGCCTCCCATTGATTTCGATGGGAGGTCAGAGGCGGAACCGCGGCAAGAAAGGACGTGCTGCTTTTTCTTTTTTCCGCGACTGGCTCCCATTGATTTCAGATTAAATCAATGGGAGGCGGTTTTGGAAGTTTTTTGGTGCTGGTTCTGACGCAGTGTCCGAGTCAATATCAAGGCCCAAAAACTCTGTGAACTGGGCCTTATTGTTAGGGCTTATTCAGACGAAGGTGTAATACGTCCGTGCAACGCGCGTGATTTTTACGCGCCTCGCACGGACCTATGTTACTCGATGGGGCCGTGCGGACTGTCAGTGATTTTTACGCGCCTCGCACGGACCTATGTTACTCTATGGGGCCGTGCGGACTGTCAGTGATTTTTACGCGCCTCGCACGGACCTATGTTACTCTATGGGGCCGTGCAGACTGTCAGTGATTTTCACGCAGCGTGTGTCCGTGTGTCCGCTGCGTAAAACTCACGACATGTCCTATATTTGTGCATTGTTCGCGCATCACGCACCCATTGAAGTCAATGGGTGCGTGAAAATCACACCCAGCACTCCCGCAGCCGTATAAACTATGAATGAAAACAGAAAAGCACCACGTGCTACAAACATACAAACAGAGTGTCATAATGATGGCGGCTGCGCGAAACTCACGCAGCCACTCATCATACACTGCTGATACACGGAGCTGTTATGGACCTTTTGCATACGCAAAATGCCACGTTTTTTGCGCGTGCAAAAAGCACACGCTTGTGTAAATCCGGCCTTAGGGCAGGAACACACTAGGCATGAACAATGCAGATTTTATGCAACACATTTTATTGTGGAAAATCCGCAGCGTATTACAGTCGCAGCAGAGAGGATGAGATTTTAACAAATCTCATCCACACGCTGCAAAAATAATGGACCTGCAGTGTGGCTTTTTAAGCCGCAGCATGTCAATTTATTCTGTGGAATCGCTGCTCCTTTGTTGTGGAAATGCTGCGGTTCTGCCGCAAAAATCACAAATGAGAAAAAAAAAGGTACTTTTTTAAATTGATAAAGTTTAGACTTACCCCGGCGGTAGTTTAGGTGACGCGATCCTCTATTCTTAGCGCAGCCCCGCCTCCTGTCATGATGTTTCATCCCATGTGACTGCTGCAGCGGTCACATGGTCTACAGCGTCATCCCAGGAGGCGGGGCTACGTTCAGAAGAGAGAGACGCGTCGCCCTAAACTACAGCCGGGGCAAGTCTAAACTTTTTTTTCCCTGCAGGATTCCCGCAGCGGACACGCCTTACGAAACCTGCACCACTATTTGGTGCGGTTTTGCTGGCAGAATTCCCTGCGGCTACCGGGGCGGATAAGCTGTGGAGTTTTACTCAGCATATCCGCCTAGTGTGTTCCTTATGATGTCGCTCCTGGAGCTGCTGCCGGTCTCTAAATAGGCAGTTGGTCCAGTAGAATTTGGAATAATTTTTTTTGTGAACCAGCTTAAAAAAATACAAAACTTTTGTGTTCGGGCCTGTTCACATCACCGTTCGCTTCCGTTCTGGGGTGCCGTCTGAGGTTTCTGTCGGGTGAACCCCGCAACGGAAAGTGAAAGTGACAGCACAGCTTCCGTTTCAGTCACCATTGATCTCAATGGTGACGGAAACATCGCTAATGGTTTCCGTTCGTCACCATTCCGGCTGGTTTTCGGACGGAATCAATAGCGCAGTCGACTGCGCTAATGGTGACGGAAGCGGAAGCTGTGCTGTCACTTTCACTTTCCGTTGCGGGGTTCACCCGACAGAAACCTCAGACGGAACCCCGGAACGGAAGCGAACGGTGATGTGAACAGGCCCTAACACAAAAGTTTTGTATTTTTTTAAGCTGGTTCACAAAAAATAATAATTTCAAATTCTACTGAACCAACTGCCTATTTAGAGACAAGCAGCAGCTCCAGGAGCGACATCATAAGGGACACACTAGGCGGATATGCTGAGTAAAACTACACAGCTTATCCGCCCCCGGTAGCCGCAGGGAATTCCGCCAGCAAAACCGCACCAAATAGTGGCTCAGGTTTCGTGAGGCATGTCCGCTGCGGGAATCCTGCAGGGAAAAAAAAGTTTAGACTTGCCCCGGCCGTAGTTTAGGGCGACACGTTTCTCTCTTCTGAACGTAGCCCCGCCTCCTGGGATGACGCTGTAGACCATGTGACTGCTGCAGCGGTCACATGGGATGAAACGTCATCCCATGCGCTAAGAATAGAGAATCGCGTCACCAGGACTACGGCCGGGGTAAGTCTAGACTTTTTTATAAATTTAAAAAAGTGCTTTTTTTTTTTTACTCATTTGTGATTTTTGCGGCAGAACCGCAGCATTTCCGCAACAAAGGAGCAGCGATTCCACAGAATACATTGACATGCTGCGGCTTAAAAAGCCACACTGCAGGTCAATTTTTTTTGCAGTGTGTGAATGAGATTTGTTTAAATCTCATCCTCTCTGCATTTTTGCATAAAATCCGCAGTGTTCATGCCTAGTGTGTTCCTACCCTAAGGCCGGATTTACACGAGCGTGTGCTTTTTGCGCGCGCAAAAACGTGGCGTTTTGCGCATGCAAAAGGTCCATAAAGCTCCGTGTGTCAGCAGCATATGATGCGTGGCTGCGTGATTTTCGCGCAGCCGCCATCATTATGACACTCTGTTTGTATGTTTGTAGCTCGTGGTGCTTTTCTGTTTTCATTCATAGTTTATACTGCTGCGGAAGTGCTGGGCGTGATTTTCACGCACCCATTGACTTCAATGGGTGCGTGATGCGCGAACAACGCACAAATATAGGACATGTCGTGAGTTTTACGCAGCGGACACACGGACACACGCTGCGTGAAAATCACTGACAGTCTGCACGGCCCCATAGAGTAACATAGGTCCGTGCGAGGCGCGTGAAAATCACTGATAGTCTGCACGGCCCCATAGAGTAACATAGGTCCGTGCGAGGCGCGTGATTATCACTGATAGTCTGCACGGCCCCATAGAGTAACATAGGTCCGTGCGAGGCGCGTGAAAATCACGCACGTTGCACGGACGTATTACACATTCGTCTGAATAAGCCCTAACAATAAGGCCCAGTTCACAGAGTTTTTGGGCCTTGATATTGACACTGCGTCAGAATCAGCACCAAACAACTTCCAAAACCGCCTCCCATTTATTTAATCTGAAATCAATGGGAGCCAGTCGCGGAAAAAAGAAAAAGCAGCACGTCCTTTCTTGCCGCGGTTCCGCCTCTGACCTGCCATCGAAATCAATGGGAGGCAGAAAATGCATTTTTCGCTGCGTTTTCTGTCTGCTGTCCTCAATCTCCGCGGGCAAAAAATGCGGCAAGATAGTGTGGGCAGGTCAAAATCTGCCTCAAAATTCGGTGCGCGGTTCCAGGCGGTCGCCGGTGCGCATGCGCGAGAGTTTGCGGGTGCGCCCGATCGGTCGCACGGGCGGCGGTGTTTGACGGCCCCCATGCTACCCAGGGCCGCTATCAGGGGGGGTATTAGGGGTACTGATGTGAGAGGCCCGGCCAAACCTAATTGAAAGGGGGGCTCACAGCTCATGACATTCTTTTGGTGAAAAAAACGGGCCCCATTGCAGGGGCCTGTTTTTTTTCTACCAAAGGCAAGTCGCGGCAGTTTGCCGGGCCCCCCTTTCAATTAGGTTTGGCCGGGCCTCTCACATCTGGGTACCATGATATAGTGCTGGACGGAGTATCGTTAACAGCCGGTGCCACGGTAGGGGGGCCCAGAAAATTTAGCTGTAGGGGGCCCTGAAATTCCTGATGGCGGCCCTGGCGATGACCATTACCCGAAATGCTTCCACTCTCCAAACATTTTAGATGTCATAACAAATCCAGACAGGGTCTGTCTGTTCTGGCCATAGAAAGAGTAAATTGTCCCAGGCGAGGAGGGGACTGGAGAGCACTGCTAATACGACAAGCCTTCTGGATTCTGAAATTAAATACACCCTGTATTTTTATTAATAATTTTTTTCACTTTTCTAGCACTTTATTTTTTTTTTTTAGTAACTAGCATTGTCTTGCTATGGATAATCCATCCTTTTGTTATACAAGCAATTTGCTATGTCCATACACTTGTTTCGGTGTTGTCATCCTGACCTCTAACCTGAGGATCACGTGATCCCTAAGCACTGCCCCTTTTAGGTATTTAACTTGTCCATTGTCTCAGTAACATTGGTTAAGGCACAGGGTGTCCGAATTGCATCAGCGGTTTTCTTCCATTTCCCATACGTGCACATTTTGTTTTTATCATTGACGGCTCCTACCAATAGTACATGATCCATTCAAGAGATAAAGAAACATTGTGGTACAAAATGTACTATGTTCAAAAACTTAATGGGTTTATCCTGTATGTGAATTCTTTTTTTTAGGGGCTGTAAATGAAATAAATAAACCATAAATGCAATACTTACCTATCCTTGCCCCCAGCGATCCAGCGCTGTCGCTCAGACAGCACTCGCGTGGTTGTTTATATTCACGTAATGTAACCGCTGCAGTCAATCAGGGCTCAGCGAGGTTCACTGGTGATGATTCCGTATTTCTGGCATTATGCCAGAAATACAATATATGCTGAGAGCCCCGCTGAGCCCTCAGATCATCTGCAGCGGTTACATGCTAAACCACGGGAGTGCTAGCGGAGCAACAGCGCCGGATCGCCAAGGATAGGTAAGTATTGCTCTATTGGTTTATTTAATTTATTTCCAATCCCTACTAAAAAAAACATTCACATCCCAGATAAAGAGTTTATGTTTGTCAACATGTTATAATATAAAAAAAAGTTACCACAAAAATAATATGTTGGTAATAAAATAATATTACTTAGTTGATTAAGGTTGCCAAAATGGCTTTTATAGTTAAAGTATAGTGTAAACTCTGTACTAAATATTGCAATACTAATAATAGATGAATGAATGTGAATGTATGTTTATACTGTTGTGATTATGTTTACATTTCATGTCAGCAATGCCATATAACATATTTTTAGCCTTCAAAATACTTTAAGATCATTTTCCCCAGTTTTAAGGTGGAAGGTGAAATAAAGGTTCAGTTACAAGAGCCCATTTTGTGGCTGTCAGGAAGGTTTCAGCAGTTTGTCAGTAAACACACCCTTGTGAGTCTGCACTCTGTCAAAGATTTGTTAATCCCTTTAATCTTTGCATTGACTTACCTAACATTATTCTTTATACCATTCACTTCTGGGCATTCCTTCTACTTTAGAAGTGCAAAATAATTAAATACCTGGATAAGCCATTTTGTCATAATTTTTCTTCTTAGAAGATCTGAAATGAGCTGGCCAATGACAAATCAGGAGTTTTGGGCCAATCGTGGAAAATAATTCGAACACACGTTCTAAAATGTTTGGTGTCAATCGCTAAGGGATTCATTACGAATTGTCAATTGAAACTGACTGCCACTTACATATCTGACCTGTGTGACGAGAAAAAAAATGTGTTTAGATCTATAAGGTTTCAACAGACAATCTTGTATTACCACAATTCTACAATAAATGTTGTGGTGCACTATGTATTGACAAGTTAAGGCCCAAAAGCAATTATATAAAACACCTAACTTTTTAGGTGACTTCTGGATAAATTGTCAAATGTAAGTTCATGAGAAATAACTATAATTTTGGCCATTATATGACTTGTATACGGCATTTTTTAGTAGTTTTCCCCTCTTTAGGCTCTATCTCTACTTTTCAGTTTTCTTTGAGCTCGTTTGGGGAGCCTTACTGCTTTCATGACTTGTATACATTGCACACATAGTAGAGGAGAATCCTGCTCTCCTATCTCTATCTATAACACATTATATATATTGTAGCAGTGCAGCTACTAAGGGGCAGGATTTGGGCCCAGAATTATATATTTAAAAGGAATGTTACCAGAGAAAGTGTCCTTTCTCCTTATTTATTAGGCAAGAAACCTGGAAAAAGGTCTGGGTTGCTGGAGTGGAAGAGAATAGTAAAGTTCCGTCTTCAGGACAGTCCAGGGTTTGGGTTGCCTTAGGAGTCTCATTAGCTGCCAGCTGTTAAAGAGGCTCTGTCACCAGATTTTGCAACCCCTATCTGCTATTGCAGCAGATCGGCGCTGCAATGTTGATTACAGTAACGTTTTTATTTTAAAAAAACAAGCATTTTTGGCCAAGTTATGACCATTTTTGTATTTATGCAAATGGGGCTTGCAAAAGTCCAAGTGGGCGTGTTTAACGTAAAAGTCCAAGTGGGCGTGTATTATGTGCGTACATCGGGGCGTTTTTACTACTTTTACTAGCTGGGCGTTCTGACGAGAAGTATCATCCACTTCTCTTCAGAACGCCCAGCTTCTGGCAGTGCAGACACAGCCGTATTCTCGAGAGATCACGCTGTGTCGTCACTCACAGGTCCTGCATCGTGTCGGACGAGCGAGGACACATCGGCACCAGAGGCTACAGTTGATTCTGCAGCAGCATCGGCGTTTGCAGGTAAGTCGATGTAGCTACTTACCTGCAAACGCTGATGCTGCTGCAGAATCAACTGTAGCCTCTGGTGCCGATGTGGCCGACACGATGCAGGACCTGTGAGTGACGACACAGCGTGATCTCTCGAGAACACGGCTGTGTCTGCACTGCCAGAAGCTGGGCGTTCTGAAGAGAAGTGGATGATACTTCTCGTCAGAACGCCCAGCTAGTAAAAGAAGTAAAAACGCCCCGATGTACGCACATAATACACGCCCACTTGGATTTTTACTTTAAACACACCCACTTGGACTTTTGCAAGCCTCATTTGCATAAATACAAAAATGGTCATAACTTGGCCAAAAATGCTCGTTTTTAAAAAATAAAAACGTTACTGTAATCTACATTGCAGCGCTTATCTGCTGCAATAGCAGATAGGGGTTGCAAAATCTGGTGACAGAGCCTCTTTAAGGCTCCTTTAAGAAAGGTGTGATCTATTCACACAATGCTCCCAGTCTGAGGAAGACAGGTATTGTTAGCCTGTGGGAGTCAGAAGTTCTGGTAAGAACACGTTTGTTGTGAGGCGCTGGGCAGAAGGCCTTTCACTCTGATAGCTAGGGAAGCTATATATTTAATTAGAGGCTGGGCGGCCTAGGGTTTATTTTGAACTGTTTTGTAAAACCGCTTTGCATGTATGAAGACAGTAAAGCTGGTTGCGGCCAGTTTCAAACCAAATTCACTGTGTTGAAGTGAAAATTCTTAAGTGTGCCAACCAATTTGACCCTGGAGATGGCGATCCTTTGAGCTAACTTACCCCAAGTTGTCGCATAATATATATATATATATATACATACATACATACATACACACACATATATATATATATATATATATATATATATGCAGTGAAGGAAATAAGTATTTGATCCCTTGCTGATTTTGTAAGTTTGCCCACTGTCAAAGACATGAACAGTCTAGAATTTTTAGGCTAGGTTAATTTTACCAGTGAGAGATAGATTATATATAAAAAAAAAAAAAGAAAATCACATAGTCAAAATTATATATATTTATTTGCATTGTGCACAGAGAAATAAGTATTTGATCCCTTTGGCAAACAAGACACTTGGTGGCAAAACCCTTGTTGGCAAGCACAGCAGTCAGACGTTTTTTGTAGTTGATGATGAGGTTTGCACACATGTTAGATGGAATTTTGGCCCACTCCTCTTTGCAGATCATCTGTAAATCATTAAGATTTCGAAGCTGTCGCTTGGCAACTCGGATCTTCAGCTCCCTCCATAAGTTTTCGATGGGATTAAGGTCTGGAGACTGGCTAGGCCACTCCATGACCTTAATGTGCTTCTTTTTGAGCCACTCCTTTGTTGCCTTGGCTGTATGTTTCGGGTCATTGTCATGCTGGAAGACCCAGCCACGAGCCATTATTAATGTCCTGGTGGAGGGAAGGAGGTTGTCACTCAGGATTTGACGGCACATGGCTCCATCATTCTCCCATTGATGCGGTGAAGTAGTCCTGTGCCCTTAGCAGAGAAACACCCCCAAAACATAATGTTTCCACCTCCATGCTTGACAGTGGGGACGGTGTTCTTTGGGTCATAGGCAGCATTTCTCTTCTTCCAAACACGGCGAGTTGAGTTAATGCCAAAGAGCTCAATTTTAGTCTCATCTGACCACAGCACCTTCTCCCAATCACTCTCAGAATCATCCAGATGTTCATTTGCAAACTTCAGATGGGCCTTTACATGTACCTTCTTGAGCAGGGGGGCAGGGGGACCTTGCGGGCACTGCAGGATTTTAATCCATTATGGCGTAATGTGTTACCAATGGTTTTCTTGGTGACTGTGGTCCCAGCTGCCTTGAGATCATTAACAAGTTCCCCCCGTGTAGTTTTCGGCTGAGCTCTCACCTTCCTCAGGCTCAAGGATACCCCACGAGGTGAGATTTTGCATGGAGCCCCAGATCGATGTCGAATGACAGTCATTTTGTATGTCTTCCATTTTCTTACTATTGCACCAACAGTTGTCTGCTTCTCCTTCTCACCCAGCGTCTTACTTATGGTTTTGTAGCCCATTCCAGCCTTGTGCAGGTCTATGATCTTGTCCCTGACATCCTCTTTGGTCTTGTCCATGTTGTAGAGGTTAGAGTCAGACTGATTAATTGAGTCTGTGGACAGGAGTCTTTTATACAGGTGACCATTTAAGACAGCTGTCTTTAATGCAGGCACCAAGTTGATTTGGAGCATGTAACTGGTCTGGAGGAGGCTGAACTCTTAATGGTTGGTAGGGAATCAATTACTTATTTCTCTGTGCACAATGCAAATAAATAGATATAATTTTGACTATGTGATTTTCTTTTTTTTTTTTATATAATCTGTCTCTCACTGGTAAAATTAACCTAGCCTAAAAATTCTAGACTGTTCATGTCTTTGACAGTGGGCAAACTTACAAAATCAGAAAGGGATCAAATACTTATTTCCTTCACTGTATATATATATATATATATATATATATATATATATATATATATATATATATATATATATATATATATATACATACATATAAAAGCTGCAGCCACATGGAGGGGATTATACAGCAGCAGTAAGCAGTGTAGCTGAATTCAGCACTGGGGTGAGGTATAACTCTTACCAGAGGATACAGCACATCTGTGTGTCTGTGTCTCTTTGCTCCTGCTTCACCTCCCGTCACCATACACTTATATGGGCAACAGCATCTGTATCTCTCGCTCGCTCTGCTCCCTCCTCCCCTCCCATCTCCATAGACTTCTATTGGCAGTGTATCTGTGTCTTTCTCTCCCTGCTACCTCCTCCTGCTCCCCCTCTCCTCTCCGTAGACTTTTAAAGACAGTGTTTGTGTGTCTCTTTGCCTCTGCTCCCTCTCCCCTCTTCATAGCAGCATGTTCTGTTTCCCTGCTCTCTCCTCCTGCTTCCCTCCCCTCTCCATCAACTTTTCTGGGCAGGCTGTGAAGAGACACATCCCCACTTTCTACAGTCCGGCTCCTCTGCTTTGTAACTAGAGACAGATTTTGCTTGACACCAGGGGATGGACAGCAGATTACAGAAAGGGAGAAACCTTGTGACAGTAACTTAAAGTAAATCTTAATAGTAAGTAAAAAAAAAAAAGTAAAAGTTGATATATATCAGGTATACTATACATTAGCATTATTTTGTTTGAAAGTTCGTGTCCATTTAATGAATTTACCTCAATAGGGGAAATTTAAAGGAGCACTAATCTCACAGCACAGCAAATGTGGATAATACTTACTTTGGTTTCAGAGTTCCTTTAATATACATGTGTTTAATTGCACATGTACTGTACACACCATTTAATATCCTATCAAAAATGCCACCTGAGTGTAAAAACTGGTCCATATGTTAGGATAGCATACACGTATATTTAAACCCAGTGGACAATATTGGAATATTGATGTATACTAGATATCTGGCTGTGATTGGAAGGTGAAGCTCTTGTGCAAGGTAAAGTGTACCTCCATCCAAAAATTAGAAGTTCCCATACCTTGTGAAAGTCTACTTCCCAACCTTGGTGGTTCTCTTGTTTTGTTGCTTTGAAAACTTGAATTAAAATGGATTTTTGAGGGGTTTGTACTATTTGATTTACACAACATGCCAACAACTTTAAAAGTGCTAAATATTTTTTTTACAGTGACACGCATAATAATCGAGACAAAAAATAGAGAACTTTAATGTGCAGACGTATGCAAGTTTCTTGCTGTATGTCTCTATTAGCTTAGCACATCTTGATGCTGGTATTTTTGCCCATTCTTCCAGGCAAAACTGCTCAAACTCCTTCAAGTTAGATGGGTTGTGTTGACTTTGACTAGGCCATTCCAAGCCATTTCAATGTTCCCCTTAAACCCCTCCAGTGTAGCTTTAGTAGTATGTGTAATGTCATTGTCCTGCTGGAAGGTGAACCTCCATCCCAGTCTCAAATCTCTGGCAGACGGAAACAGGGCTTTCTCAAGAATTTCACCTCATTTACTGCCTTTCATCTTTCCTTCAAACCACTTTTCCAATCCCTGCCGATGAAAAGCATCTTCACAGCGTGATGCTGCCATCCTCACTTTTCATGGGGTGATCGAAAGTGTGGAGTTTGCACCAGGAACCTTCTTCCATGTGTTTGGGGAGTCTGCCACATGCTGTTTGGTAAACTCAAAACGTGTTTTCTTGGGTTTTGCTTTAAGCGGCTTTTTTTCTAGCCACTTTTCCATAAAGCCCACTCAGTGAGGTGTACTGCTTATAGTGGTCCTATGTACCGATACTTCCACCTCCACTGTGGATCTTTGGCACTCCTTTAGTGTTATTGTTAGTGCCTTTGTTGAATGTCTGATTAACACGGGGCTATCCCCTGAGGACGTTGCTTCTGCAACGAAACATGTCGGGGGGGCTATCGCCATCTTAATAATCACTGACGGCTTAGTTACTTTCTCTAATTGTGTGGGACTGATCCTACGAACGGCAGTCTGCAGCTGCCGAATCAGTCTCTCTCATTGCGTCCAGCGATGTGCTGGGTGCGTGCACTTTGATCTTACGATACATACGAGCCGTCTTCTGATACAATTTTAACTTTTTGTTGTTGTCTGTCTGTTTGATTCATTAATAAAAGTTATTTTAACTGCTACTACTGACACCAATTCTATGGTGGCTGGGAAATTGGGACCTCTCAATGTTCATTCATCCCTGCCAGCCACTAGGGGTCTTCCTTTTGCTTTTCACCTTCTTTTGTAAGGTATGAAGTTGTGCCATATTTTTTTCACTTTGGATATGTAATATGTTCAAAGTTTGGGATATTTTGTTTTTTTTATAACCCAACCCTGATCTATACTTCTCCACAACTTTGTCTCTGACCTGTTTGGAGAGCTCCTTGGTCTTCATGTTGCTTGCTTAGTGGTATTTCAGACTCAGGGGCCATTCAGAACAGGTGTATTAATACTGACATCATGTGACAGATCATGTGACACCTTGATTGCACATGGGGGACCTTATTTAACTAATTAAGTGACTTCTGAAGTTAATTGGTTTGATGAGACCTTTTTTAGATTTGTTTGTTTTTTCTTGTTTTTTAAATATTTTTTTCATTCCACTGTAACAATTTGGACTATTTTGTCAGGTCCATTACATAAAATCAAATTTAAAATCTATTTTAATTTCAGGTTGTAATGCAATAAAACACCAAGGGGTTGAATACTTTCACAAGGCACAATAGCTATTTGCTGTATAGACATCTCGTAGATTAGTATTTGGTTCAGTTTTTCAATGTAGCAGAATAAAATGGCAATATTAAAAAATAAATAAAATAAAAAAATGGGTTTTAATGTCTATGACCTGCATCTAAACATTTAGTCAACATCTCCAGTTCTGAACTACAAGGCTGATAACACAAACAGTGTATAAATTTTGCAAGTTTAGTAGTCAGTTGGATTGACCCAAACAACTTCATGAGAGCTCTGTATAAGAACTACTTACAGTATAATATTGTGAAGCTTCATGAAAGTTCTTTGAAAGAGTCTTGTAAATAAGTATTACTCATACACATTCCTTAGTAATATTATTCATCTTTCCAGTTTCTCAGCAGTTTAGTTCCTCTTACCCCTCGTTATATTGTCTAGCTTGGGTCTTTAAGGTTTTCCCTTTGGATGTTTCATGACCCTATTAACACTTGTACTGGTCATCTGCATAAATACTTTGGCTAAATACCATCAGCAGAATAACAATTTGTTTAATGAAACCACTATGAGCAAATGATGATGGTGTATGGACTACCTGAAGTATATGCCAGAATATGCAAGCATCAATGGACAAAAGGTAAAAAATATTGCAGTGGTGGGAGAATATCACATTGCTTGGCAAAAAAAAAAAAGGGTTATTTTCTTGCCAAAAGATTCACTACACTTTTAACTTCTTTAGATTTTTGGTGCTTTTTTAGATCTGCTGGCTGAAACGGAGTGATAAAAATGTGTTTTTTAGCCCCGATTGTATTCATAAAGTTACTGCCTGAAATCTAGTCAAACCACAGAAGGGAGTGGAAAGAGCGCTCGAGATAAAACAAAAGTTCAGAGAAGACTTTGTAAATCTCCAGTATGAAAATCTTTCAATGTATGTAATCCCTGGAACCCACACATACATTAAAATTTCTGCCTCACACGTTGATGCAAAAAAAAACAAAAAACAAAAAAAAAATTGGTTTTTAGATCTTGAATGTGCTGGTAACACTTTTATTTGTATCTTCTGTTCTTACTCAAGTATCCCAGGACCAAGTGACTGACCATTCATAAAGTGTCTGTTCACACATGCAGAGAATCCTCATTTGGCAAAACATCAAAAAATATGTTCTTTGTTATTCAAAGGTCTACTTGTAAGAGACAAAATAGTTTTGTTTCTTTATCTCCCTTCAGAATAACACAAGTCAAGAATGCATCTTTCATCAATCTTTTCATTTACTGTCAAGGAATGTGAGAAACTTGTCAGAGTTACTACAGGTCGTCTTATTTTTTTACACTAATATTTATTCTGGGAGGTGTGAAAAGCTCTGTGCATGGCCGCAATGATGCAAATATCGTACCTAGATTTTTTATTGTTTGTTTTTGTTTTCAAAAACACCATCTGAAAAGTGGGTTTTGTTTTCTTAAGTGTATATTGATGTCTCGTGGGGCCCGTGATTTGTAAAACATTATAAAGTTAGATTTAGCCTGTCAAATTAAAGGTCTTTAGAAGTGAGGTAAATCCGTAAAGATTTGAAAAGGCTTAAAGTTTCAGAGCTCTTTACAACAAGTTCAAATGGGGTTTGTTGAAGTTCAAGAGCAGATGTCATGCAAGATCCAAGGTTTTCTGGTGTTGAAGCTTTTTTAGTGTCTGGATTTTCGTCTGTCGTAAAGAGATGCAAGTGACTGAATCAAACTGATGAAATTCGGCGGCCAGAAACAGCCGGCAAGGGCCATATAAATCCATGAATACTATGCTTTGTGTGCTGCTCATGGCATTCCAGGTCTAAATTATCTGCCCCTCTTTGCTGATGTATAGAGTAACTGGCTGGCCAAGTGTTTATGAACAGTTATCATCCACTACTTTGGATGTTATCAGAGGAAGGGACGCCTGCCGCAGGGCTTGGTCTCTCACCCTTTCTATTACCACCTGTCATTGACAGAGAGTGTGCGGTGAAGCTGCACAGTCACTGAGTACAAGTGTAGATAGTTTCTGACGGCTGATCAAAGGGAAAAACCAAAGGGGCTGATAACAAGGACATGTTTCATGTACTTTTAACTTTGAGAAGCTTTAGCGTTTGCATTTTTTTTTTCCGTAGCATGGCAAAAGACGACTCTGTGAATGTAACATATTCAATTATCTATTAAAGCAGTAAATGGTTTATGTTTAAGTGGCAACGCACGACTGCTATCACTTTCAATGAAGGAATGTGATATGTTTATTGGATAGACACGCGAAAAAAAGTTTATAGAAAATCTTAAATGTTTACAGGTTGATTTAGCAGTTTGGTAGATATATTAATTTAGAAATATATTATGTGATATCTTGAATAACCATAAAGTGTATGTTTTCAAATCTGTATTAGTATAGTATGTAGCAGTAATTCTGATGACTGTGCTATTTTATACAAGTTTTCCCATTCGTGTACATATAGTAATCCCTCGGTTTTCAATAGCCTTGTTTTACAATAATGTGGGTTTACTATTTTATTTTTATTGATCATTGTATTTTGGGTCACTTTATACCTAAAGAGAAGGCAAACAGCCAATGAATGATGTGCACATAGGTACTGCAGCTGTTCATCTCTACAACACTGGTGTGTCAGAAGGTCTTATGTGTGGTGGAAGAAGTGGCCCAGTGTTTCGGCATTGGAGGAGCCATTTTTCACAGACCCTAAAGTGAATGGGTCTGTGAAGACTATCGGGTGCCACTCAGATGCCTTCAAAAACGGCCCTAGTGGCACAACGGTCGTGTGCAAGAGACCTGAGACTTTATTCTATTGTGTTTGAGCTCCCCATCTGAAGTATACAACGGGAAAATTTTCTGACATATACCTCCATAGGTAGGATGTAACTTATGGCACTATATAGGCATACAGAGGCATACTTCGCCACTAAGCTCCCATAGAAAAAAACAAATATGCAGGATATATTTTTACGATATACCTCCGTTATGCTGCAAGCTTTCACAGCATTTACACTCAATGTAGTTCCCCAACATAATGGTAACAAATCCCAACCATATATACTATGGGACATCACTTGTCATGTGCCTGGTGTCTCAGATAATGTAGTTTATTTTATCATTATTTTGTAAAAAAATAAATATTTGTTTTTTGGTAACTGGGTTAACAATTTGGAGACTTCAGATGAAATTAACACTTTCCATAAACTCTTGGACTCATTTTACATTAAAATTTAACAGCCATGAAATAGAAGTCGAAAATTTGCCTTTCTCCTCTCTAGCACTCATCAGTGGTACATTTTTTTAATTTTTTTGTATTAAAGCCATACGCTCGTAAGGTCCATTTATTGAATATTTTCAGTAAATTTGATTTAAAAAAAAGGACTTGAATAACACACATGGTCTTTTTTTTTAGTAAGATGACTAGATTCTCTGGAGGTAATGCTGGCTATATAAGTTTCATGGCCATCGGCCCATGCAGGATGTGTCTGCCCACCGAAAGTTCTTTCCATAAACATTGAATTGCTCAACCATGGATATTTATTTCCATGTGAACAAATGAAAAGCAGAAGACTCTTCAAGTGCAAGCTTATTTTAGGGAAATAATTCCTCCTAATTCATGGAAATTACCCTCGAGAAAGGTTGGTCAGAGTTTTGGCGGCAGGGATATAGCACCCATAGGCTTTATGATCATGAATTGACGGGGATAAAAAATTTCAAATCTGAACCTATTTTTTATCTCAATTTAGTTGAAAAGATTCTACAAGGACCTCATTTCCAAAAACTGCCTTCAGTACTACTGCTTTGTGACATTAAATAGTGTCATTCTTCTTGTCATAGCATTGGCTAGAAGAGTTTCAAAACAGTTAACATTATCTAATGAAGGTATTTACCCAATATTTCATTAAAAATTAAACAGCAATCCCACCCTTCTTTTCTACCCATGGTTGTCTTGGAGTTTCACACAAACTATGCCTTAATCCAAGCACTTCTAATGTGATTGGTCACCTTGTATACAGTTAGTACTAGATATTTATACTTCCAAGTCCAGTAATGTAACTATTGCTTAGTTTTCAATATAACTTGATGGAAAGTCTTTCAGAACCAAGAAACAGTGGACAGAAAGCGACTAATATTTAGGTTATTTAAAAGTACTCACTCAACCTCACCAAAACCCATATAGCGTGCGGTTGACTTTCTTGATGAATCTCAGCCAAATCGTCAATAAGTAAACTAAAAAGCATACCATGTCTATAAGGTTCAGTTAAAGCCTAACAAAAAAGAAGCGGAGATTTTTCCTTTCACAGCCTACATGTTTTCTTATCTTAATGGTTGTTTTCAGGATTATATTAACAGACATTCTTTGGCACGAATGGAACAAATGTTCCCATAAAAAATCTTTCGAGTCATAGCACATTCTTTTTCTGTATAGGACATTATTGTCCTAATGACAGTTTTAATGGTATAAATTTAGTATAGCAACCATCCATAGAAGACAGGTTTTCACAATGTCTTATTTTACTATTTTCTTATAATAGATGTATGTAATATTTCATTATAAAACCAAATGTCCAGATAGGAGTATTCTTAATTTGCATTCATATTGCAGTTAAACAAGTGACTCAATTCTGAACATATATGGCAGTGAAAAAGAGTCCCCTGATTACCGTGTCCTAAATGGTGGAAGGTTAAACATTTGTAAGTCCATTTAGCATTTCTAAGGTGCTATGACAAATTTCGGAGACTAGTTGTTGCTAGTGTTACACTACTTTGGCACTGAGGGAAAGCAGACCAGCCATTGATGGAATTCGTGTTGATATCTGTCTGTGTTTTACTGTAAAGAATGACATAGTATATAATTAATATTACATTATAAACATGCATCTTGTAGAAAAATGAATATGCTAGAGCTTTTTCAATTAGTGAAAATATTGTGTCCCAATTATTATTGCCTTTAGCTTTTGGGGTGTACAATTAAAGTAATCACAAAGCTTATTCTGTTCACTTACTTTGGGAAAAAAAATTATAATAAAAAATTAATACTATGTATATTAAGTTTAAAAAAAAATTCTACAGACACATGTGGAACACTTCAGTTATCTAAAAAAAAAATTGGTCTAAATTATCATGTAACATTTTTTAATAAATAATTGTTCTATATATATTTTTGGGGAGATATTTTGTCACATAATAATTAGAATTATTCAATTAATTAATTATTCAATAACTTTTTTTTATTTGCTATAGGTGCATATGATCGGAGTGTGACGCTGCTGGAAGTATGTGGTAGCTGGCCGGACAGCTTTGGCTTACGTCATATTTCTTCTATTGAAAGCACCGATGATGGCCTCCGTGAGCGATTGGCCGATGCCATGTCTGAATCCCCAAACCGAGACGTAGTGGTATCAGGAACAGGTACAAAAAAGAGGTGTGATATAAGGTCCAACAATTCTTTTTTTATGTCAACCTTGTTGTTATTCACTATATTCCATGGTCAAAGTTCCAAACTTGTAGATCGATAGAAGTTTGCTTTATTTACTAGATGAGTGGAAAGAAGGTTGCATGTTTTAATAACATGGAATGGTAACATCCTCATAACATAGAACATAGAAAATGTGCATTTTTTATTTTATTGACCGTTACTTACTTTTGGTTGCTTGTATTTTTGATAAAGTGACAATCACCAGGATAAATGTTGTGATTGACACATAGCATAATTCTTACGGCCCTTAAAGTGCCAGTACACATTGGACAAAGGTCAACCAAACCCACACCCCCCATCAGGGGCTAGAAATATCAGGCATGTTGTATTTTAACATGCCTAATCCTTTGTTCCTACAAGAGCTAAGCCGCTGCCAGAAGAGGTCTGCCTAGTCCCCTCTCCCCATTGAAATACACCTACACATGCTTATGGTGGAGTTGGGAGAAATAGCTGTCGGCCGAACAAGCATCTCCTCAGAGCAACCCCTGTCCATACCTCCTTTTAGGGAATATAATTGTCATAAGGGGGGGGGTCTCCTGCTCTCCTATTAGCCAGAACAAAGACCTGCTGCAAACAGTCATTAATATTGCTACCATTTAATGTATGGCTAGTCAGGAAATCATCTGGCATCAATAGTCGAGGAACATATGAAGCCAGACCTTCTCCAATATAGAAAGGGGTAGTCATGTTGAGACAACCGGTTTTATTTTTGTATGGAATTTTTTTGTATGATTGTAAAATCCATATGATTCTCTTCTTTATGAATCTATCCTGGTTATGGTTAAAATAAATATAAGTGTAATAGTAAGCTACTGAGTCCTTTATATTATCCTGTCTACAGACTGCAATGTGCATCTCCTAAACTTTTCATCCTACCATAATCCATCTCTGTAATGTTCAATTATACAGATAAATAATCTCATTTTTTTCCATAGATCTAATAAAGTGACCTCCTCACAGGAGGTTAAGAGATGTTACAGACACTTATATATGTTGTGCTTCACAATTATTGTAGAGAAACTTGCTCTCACTTGGCTTTGTCAGATAACATTGTTTTATATTACATCACAGACAATCTGATATTAGACATTACTGCTTGATTTTTACATTATTCAAAGAAGATTTTACTTACAGTATTTAAATATCCAAATAAGAAATATGTATTGTTTGTGTTAATTTATATTTTGAAGACGTTTTATTGGAAAATAATTGTCAGTATACAGGTTGCATTTAAATGAGATTTTCTAACATGTAAAAATCACGGGGATCAAAATGATATATAAAAAAAAACTAAATTCTTCCATATGCTTACCTTTTAAATTTAGCGGTGTTTCCATGCAAATGTTACTGGGCTCCGCCTCCACTTCCTGTTATCATTGCAGTAAAGCGCCACATGACTGTGGCAACCAATTGTTGGCCACAGTAGTAACATCACTATGGGATATAATTTAATATAAGAATGTATTTTCACCAATTCAACATTTCCAAAAATATAATGAGCGATTGTTATTTTTTCCCTTTACAAAAGTTATTTCCAGTCTGTCTATAAGGATATGTGTTTCACATCATCCAACCAGATGTGGGTCCATGCCTAAATTGAAAAATATGTAACTTGAAGTTATGCAATTTGAATTATAGCTAAACTTTATATTAATACTATTGGCTTTGATTTAGCTTTCCTTCAGTAATACTCATTTGTTCATGTATTACAACACCTTCATAGGATAAAGAAAATTAGCCATTTATGGCAGTGCTGTCCAATTATAAGAATGAACACATCCACACTTATCGAATAATGTGGTGGTGTGTTCTTTAACACTGTCAAGACAGACGGAGGCTTTCAAAACTCTATGGAAAGTTGCCAGCTACACTACCCTGATCTTGGGCATCTGTGGTAGTTGCTGGAAAACACCATCATAAATGATCAGAATCTATATTGTACAGCAATCACACATTGAGGTGTTTTATTTGAATTATTATTTAATATCATGACTTAATAGCCCGTCTATATCTGTCTATCTTTCTGTCATTATTAAATGAAGCATAAGCTGACTAGATTTCAAAGCTATGTAATTGCCAGATTTATAATGTGTCATATGAGCATGTGTGAAAGTCACAATGAGAATAGGTTTGGCATAGAGGATGTGCTGGCAGGGAAACACTTGACATGATTTAGGAAGGCTCGATGTTTCTGCCTTCGTTATTTTGTTAGCTTGTGTTTGATGGTGTGCCAGAACCCATTGTCTTTATTACTGTCTTTTTTCCTCCAATGGTGAGAACTATGTAATTGCCTTTGTTGTTCATTTGTATTTTAGATTTTTAATTAGCTTTTTATGAAGTTTTATTAGACTTGTCAGATGGGTGTTGCAATAACATGTTGTGTACACCTCTCTGACTATAAATGTGTCTTCGTGCTTCCATCAATGGGGAGTGCTTAAATGCATTCCACAAAAACAGTAATACCATTACGGTAGATCTCGATGGGATGTTACCATCCTTACAACAAAGAGGAGCTGTCCGCCTATAAAAATCGAGATCATCCTTCACATGGTTGGCGCAATGTAGTTGAAGGGTTTTTATTTAAGTTATTTTTTGTTTCTTTTTATAATCAATTGCACAGTTTAGAAGGGAAATGTTTTCCAGCCGGTTCTGACATTTTCATGCAATTAACACCTTAGAATTAGCAGGATGAAACAATCCAAATAAATATGCCTAATAAATAAGAGAGGCAGGACACATGTTGCCATCCGTGTGACTATTATGGTTGTTGCTTCGGGTTGTATTGTTAGTGCATTCACTGACTATTTTACTTCAGTGGTAAGATTATACCATCTGATTATGCATTTCCCTTGAGTTTGGCTTATCGAAACATGTTGTTGATACTGTGCTTACTAGAAATTGAAATAATTCAGCCTTTCAAAAGGACAAGCCTTCTCTGTAATGGAGTTCTGCCCATGCTCTGGATCTACATGTGGAAAAAAACAATATCACTGGCACTTGGTTGCTTGTTCAGAGTCGTATAACGCTATGGTTTGCACTGTATAACTGGACTTTGCTGTTTGGCTTTTTCACACTGAGATTTTCTTTTTGGTGGTTTAATTTGTAATGACTGATTGGTTTTATGTCTAGGCCACATAACCACAACTTTCATGGACATTTCATTTCTACTTAACATGCCTCAGCACCACCTGTTACATTCGAATGCTCCTATCTGGCTTATAAAACTTGGGCACCTCTCTTATAATATATGGATTCCTGTTAAGGTCACTGCTTAGCTTTGTCTTCCAGTGCTCATGAATCCCCTGGGTTGTTAAATAAACAAACATCTATAGGACGCTCGTCATATATTATTAAATGAGAAGATGATAACTATAAAATGAATAACATGGCATTAGTCTCAATTATTGTGATCTCATGTGAGGGGTACCCAGTCTTATTGACGGCCCTAAAATTTTGAAGTGAGGCGGAGTAATTCTTAAATGTTCTCATAAAGAGTTATTTCATGCTGCTCTTTTTCAAAAAGCAATTTCAGTACTTAAAGTATAATCGGGAACTGCTGTACAAACAATCCCATAAGACCTTGAGCAAAGTGTTGCAACAATGTAGAGCTATAATGCAGCTATAGTATTGAGACGTCTTTAAAGATTACCGTTTCATACATCTCCTCCTTTAGATGGTCAACTATATTAATGGGAACAGGGGGAAGATGTCCCCTGCTATAGCTATCAGTGTATGTTCTAGCAGTCAGACCCCAACTGATTTACTATTGTAGGGAAAAAAATAGGAGTAGAAGTCTTTCCTGTATACTATAGCTCTCTTTAGAATCCACTTTTCCTAAAACAATATCATCAAAACTCAATTAAACTGCCCTAGAATCACCCACAAAACAATGTAAAGGACGTTAAATGCCTTTGGGATTGGCACTTAGCTCCCAAACAGGGATGTGGCCACCACATTCAGGAGGAGAATCAGTGCAGAGGTGGCTGGGAATTCCATAAACAGCCAAGCTCGTTGTGCTATTCTGTTTCCGTAACTACCTTATATGTGAATGGGAGATCACAGAAAAAATAGTAGTTATGGAAATAGTGTAGCTCAATAAGCTTGGATGTTTCTGGAATTCCCGGCCACCTGTGCACCGATCCACCACCTGAATGCAGAAGCCAGCTGCTATCTCACCAGGTGGGACAGGGTCATGGAAACCCCTTGTGTAATAGATAGGTGCGGGTCCCAGAGCTGGGACCCGCATTTTATCAACATTCTTGGCATATCCTTTGGATAAGCCAAAAATGACTAAGGATAGAATCACCCCTTAATTTCTATCCCAGTGGTAGTCATGACAATTAATATGGCTATAACTCTCAGACTACTGCTTCCCCACAGTGGAAACATGCATGGTGGAAGTGGTAGTCTTAGATGCTACCTACGCTTTTCTGGTGCTTGTAATTTAACGTCAGCACAGTGAAAGTAGATTGGAGCTGGAGCAGCTGATGACTCCTACTCAATTTTGTAAAATAAACCAAGAAAATAATTATTGCAAATTAGAACATTGAGGCACTACAAGTCCCAGCATAACCTATAAATAAATAATTACATACTGGAACACTGAGGCACTACAAGTCCCAGCATAACCTAGTGCTCTGCATGGATGCTGCACAAACTCTATTCACACGATAGACACATGCATCACCCACATTTGGCCTCCTGCCGCATAGGTTCCACCTATAACCAGGACGCATGCGACACATGCTGCACATGCACCACTCACACAACATAGGACACATAATGCACAAGCACTACTCACACATCATATGACACACAATGCACATGCATCACTCACACAATAAATCACTCATGCTGGACACATACCACACACACATAGGACACATGCAGCACACGCGCCACTCACAGACAGCACATATGACACATAAACACCATTCATGCACACACAGGCCACACACTGCCTTGTTTTACAGGGCAACATGGCACCAGTCCTCAAAAAGGAGTGGTTAACTCTAGTTTATAGCCATGTCTTGAACTGCAAAAATTGTAAAGTTCACATTAAAAACAGCGAATTACTGTGATGTTTGAAGGTTTTCTCCCCTTTTGTCATCACTGATTGATAGTGAATGAGGCTCGGGCTACATGCAAACTTTTTCAACAGCTGTGGTCGCATGGCAGTTGTAGTCTATTCGAAAAACAGTGGCAGTCAACTTATGTGCAACTACATACACTATGACATGACAAATGATGAAGAAACACATGGGGTACAAAAAAAAATTGCACTCAAGTTGTATGTCACATGTCAGCTGCTGTTGATGGTGTCGTATGGCACAAGTTAGTGCTTTCTCCCAGCCTAATTTTTTTTTATGGACATTTGTTCATCCCAAAATGGCTGCTTCCACTTAACTCCGCGTAACTTTACTTTTCATTGTATTGATGCTAAAAATGCTTTTACAGGCAAATCTTTTGCTACCTCTCCCCACTCCAGTACGCTCTTACACTACATGCTGACCTATGTGGCGCATTGTCGTGGCAACTGGGGTGTGCGATGATGACGTCACCGGACGCAAATCAAATCTGGCAGCCTATTTAAACAAGTCTTCTGACCCTTGCCTGAGTATCAATAGCCATTCCTGGATGCTAGCCCCTAATTAATTTTTTCTTCCTGCCTGTTTTTGAACCAGTATTCTTGTTTAGGCTCTGCCTGTTGCCTCACCACTTAGATTTGTCTCCTTCTCTGTGCCTCTCCGGTGTGCCTTCTGGCTTGAACTTATGACTCTGCCTCTGCTTCTGTGTCTCTTGCTGATCACCAGGTTTTAACCCATGACTGCCGTTTGACTAACCCCATGCTTTCATCGCTTACACGTCTAGCTGCTAATAGCTTACTATTCTTGGGGGGTCCTGGGCAATTAAGTCCAAACTACCTTGCAGGGGTCCCTGATGAAAAATGGGAGGATCCCCTACACCTTGTACCTCACTTTAGTCAGCGACAGACCGATTCCAGTATCAAGGTTTCACTTTCAGGGTACATCTACCCAATAATTTTATATCTTGCAATTTCATAAATTTGTATATATAAAGAGGGGAAAGCCAGTACAAAAAGTCAAACATTTTTTCCACAGAAAAATTGTGCCATTTGTTGATAAATATAGAGTGTATTTCAAGCGTCCTCTTTTTAATTTTTATGTCATACACTGTTTTACTTATTTATGTTTCACTATTTTCTGTAAAATATGAGCTTTCACTATGATACAAGTAAAATACTATTTTGTTTGGAATTTGCTTTTTGGAATCAGTGATGAACAACGGAGGCCACCTGTGATATAAAAACATCATGAAAACGTGGAATAGGGGAGTCTTAAATTAAACAAAATCATCGAGAAAAAGAGCCAAGTATTAGACAGGCTGATGTATTAGGGAAACATATAGGACTGCTGGTTTATGTGAATAGAAAAAATACATAAATTACATAAGCAAACTGCGATGAATAAATGTATGGACTCAGTGGGTAAAACACAACACCGATAAATAACAACTAAAAATAATATTTTTTCATGCATTGAATGTCCCTTTTTTTTCACTTAAAACCTGAAGGGAAGTCATTAGTCAAATAATTCTCCAGATCCTTGATACTTAGATTGCACACGATTGACAGGTCTTTTCTTGGACTTTTTGAACAGAAGTATTTTTGGCTAACTGGTTTAACTCTTTTTGAAAAAAACAACAACCATTTTCTGTTTGGTAAATAATAGGTCACAGTGTAGCTTATATAGAAAATTTGTAAATACTTTTTATACCCTATCCCTATATAGAACACCAGTTTGGTCTGCATGTGAGTGAGCAGATTAAATAAGCAACTCGGTCATGCATTCCAACCATAAATTTACCTAGCATAGAAAAGTGTTATATCCACAAGCTTTTTCTGACAATGTTTCATTCTTGGTCTATTGTTTGATCCATCATGGAACTGCTTCCTTGAGTCTAGATCTGAAATATTCCCTGACGAACTCAGGCAGTTGTAAGGGTATGTTCACACGAGGTCATTACGTCCGTAATTGATGGACGTATTTCGGCCGCAAGTACCGGACCGAACACAGTGCAGGGAGCCGGGCTCCAAGCATCATAGTTATGTACGATGCTAGGAGTCCCTGCCTCGCTGCCGGACAACTGTCCCGTACTGAAATCATGATTACAGTACGGGACAGTTGTCCTGCAGCGAGGCAGGGACTCCTAGCGTCGTACATAACTATGATGCTAGGAGCCCGGCTCCCTGAACTGTGTTCAGTCCGGTACTTGCGGCCGAAATACGTCCGTCAATTACGGACGTAATGACCTCGTGTGAACATACCCTAATAGTTGATGGTTACCATTAAGAGAGCAGCCATGTTTCTAATATTTTCAATATAGTCACTTTTCTTTTTAGAACATGACATGTATTCAGTTATTTAATCTCTCAAATAAAAATATTATGCTGAACAAATTTTCTTATTCTATTTGCAGTCTTCTATCTAAGATGAAATGAGTGGCAAAATTATGATATCTTGTCTTATTACTGATCAAAAATATTAAATGATAACTATACATAAGTCAATAATATTGGAAGAATGAAAATATCTGTGGCCATCTATAGCCCCATACCGTCTCGAGAGAAGCACTCATCTGTTCACCACAATTGCTAGACGTGGCATACAGAAGCATCATAAATTTATGAATGTAATCAATTGCTACTTAATGGGAAACTAACTCAACATGAAACATCCACACTACTTCCATTGGGTAGTAAATATGGGCGAACATCAATTCTATGTGTGCTACCTTAATATAGCTATAGACATGAGATAATTGTTATTCACCCAACAGTTAACAGTCCCCATTCTACATTTAACATCCACATTCAACATAGCCAAAGGTTCATGTTAATTTAGTAGAGCAGGAGGGATAAGTGGCTGATTGACCATGCTTATCTCCATAAGGTACAAAATAATTGAATCGGATAACTCTATCCTTGTGGATTACTGTTGTATCCAACTGGATGCACCAACAAGAATTCTAGCATCTATGACCAGCTTTGAAATAATGTCTGGGTCTACCACATTTGAGATACCAGTAGAGTGTAAACTATGAGTAAGATCTAGATTGTATTAACAGTGTGCACAAATAAAGCAAATGTTTGCACTCCATTTATAACTATTTAACCCCTTCAGGACTGAACCTGTTTTTACCTTGAGGACAAAACCAATTTGTTGAAATTTGACGTGTTAATTTATGTGGTAATAACTTGGGAATGATTTTACCTATCCAATTGATTCTGAGATTGTTTTCTCATGACATATTGTACTTTATGTTAGTGGAAAAATTTGGTCGATAAATTCAGTATTTATGGTGAAAAACACCAAAATCTAGAGAAAATTTGCATTTTTCTAAATTTTAATGTATGTGCTTGTAAAACAGATAGTAATACCACACAAAATAGTTACTAGTTTACATTTCCTGTATTTCCACTTTGTTTGCATAATTTTTTGTATGTCCTTTTATTTTTCCAAGATGTTACAAGGCTTAGAACTTTAGCAGCAATTTCTCACATTTTCAAGAAAATTTCAAAAGGCTATTTTTTTCAGGACCAGTTCAGTTCTAAAGTGGCTTTGAGGGCCTTATATATTAGAAAGCCCCCCATAAATCACCCCATTTTAAAAACTGCACCCAAGTATCTAAGTATTCAAAACAGCATTTTGATTGTTTCTTAACCCTTTAAGCGTTTCATAGGAATTAAAACAAAGTAGAGGTGAAATTTACAAATTCAATTTTTTTTCCAAAATTCATATATAATAAAAACAAATTCGGTAACAAAGAAGGTTTTACCAGAGAAATGCAACTCAATATTTATTGCCCAGATTCCGCAGTTTTTAGAAATATCCCACATGTGGCTCTAGTGTGCTAATGGATTGAAACACAGGCCTCTGACACAAAGAAGCACCTAGCAGATTTTGGGGCCTCCTTTTTTTTTATAATATATTTTAGGCACCATGTCAGGTTTGAAGAGGTCTTGTGGTGCCAAACAGTGAAAACACCCAAAAAGGGACCCCATTTTGGAAACTACAACCCCAAAGAAATGTATCTAGGGGTATAGTTAGCATCTTGACCCCATAGGTTTTTGGCTAGATTTATTGGAATAAATCTGTGAAAATGAAAATCTACTTTTTTTTCTGAAAAAACATAGACATTTTTAGAAGGAATAAAGGAGATAAAGCCCCCTATCATTTGTAAAGCAATTTCTCCCAATTACGGCAATACCCCATATGTGGTCATACACTGCTGTTTGGACACACAGCAGGGCTTAAAAAGGAAGGAGCGCTATTTGGTTTTTGGAGCTTAAATTTAGCTGGAATGGTTTTCAGGCGTCATGTCGCACTTGCAAAGCCCCTCTGGAACTAAAACAGTGGAAACACCTCAAAGTGACCCCATTCGGGAAACTACACTCCTTAAGGAGGCTCTGTCACCACATTACACATTCATGTAGATTACAGCAGTGTTTTTTATTTAGAAAAACATATCATTTTTGACGGTTATGACCTATATTAGCATTATGCTAATGACTTTCTTAATGGACAACTGGGCGTGTTTTACTTTTTGACCAAGTGGGCGTTGTGGAGAAAAGTTTATGACGCTGACCAATCAGCGTCATACACGTCTCCCCATTCATTTACACAGCATATAGTGATCTAGCTAGATCACTATGTGCAGCCACATACACACACATTAACGTTACTGAAGCGTCTTGACAGTGAATAGAGATCACTACCAGCCAGGACGCGATGTCTATTCAGAATCCTGATACTTCGGTAACGTTTGTGTGAGATTTACAGCAAGGCAAGCGTAATCTCATTTTAAATGACAATTTACAGCGCAATCTCGCGAGATTACACTTGCTTTGCTGTAAATCTCCCACAAACGTTACCGAAGAGTCAGGATTCTGAATAGACATCACGTCCTGGCTGGTAGTGATCTTTATTCTCACAGTGTTTGTCAATTTTCAGGGTTTTCTGCATGTTTCTGAAATAAACAGTCCTGTAGAAATCCTGCAGTGAACACCAGGGTTAATTTCCTGCTGATCTGTTCCATTTTTGAATGACTGAGAGTTACGGCTTAGAAACGGGACAGGTTTAATGATATGTGTGTTTTACTGCAGACAGGGCAGAGGAGAGAGGCTCCTGCTGCAGCCAGGGGCCGTACTGCCAGACACAGGTTTGTAAGGAGTAGAATGGGTACATGGCTGAGCTCCTAGAACACATGAAGTAGATTTCTTTACATATTTCTCAGTATTAATTGCAAGATGAGATAAGATAGAAACAAACTTAAAGAGGAGATTAAAAAGAATCTGTCACCAGATTCCACAATACAAACTGCATACATTAATAAATAGATCTCTTAGTCCTGATGAGGCTGGTGTAAGTACTTTGAAAATCCATGTCGAATAGCTGTATAATCCTTTCTCAAAGTCTTCCCACCTGATATGAGTCTTCGACTAAAATGCTTATGACATAAAATGACCCTTTTAATATCGGGCAGGAAAACTGTCAGAATGGATTATGTATTTCAAAGTAAGTACACTAGCCTCATCAGGTCTAAGAGAACTATTTAATATACAGTATACAGTTTGTTTTGTGAAATCTGGTAGCAAAGCCTCTAGAAGAGAGGAATTGCTGGTATTTTTATTTTTTTGTTTGCAATTTGTATGTTTAGTTACTTTTAAAGCAGATCTGTTATCAATGTTTGCTGCCCTATTTAAAGGCATCATAGTATGGGGACAGATCCGATCTACTCTTAGCCCAAACAGCCCCAAAAAAGATTCTTCTGTTTGGCTAATAGAGCCTAATAAAGAATACAGCGAACTTATAGTTATGAGTTCACTGTATTCATGAGTGGAGCACTAAAGAAATAGGGTTGGACCCCAAATTATTGATCTCATGTATAAAAAATAGTACAGACAAAAAAAATGGAGCACTTTGCTTACTATAGCAACCAGTAGGGCCAATCCTTAAATTTTTTCTATCTGCCTTAAAGAAAATGACATACAACCCTTTTGAAAAACGAACCTAGTCTGATACTAATCTGATTAATGTGTTCTGGCTTCTATAACTTTCAAAGATCAGGTGATGTCACCCAGGGGATTTCGTGTCTGACCGCTGCTGGGAAAATGTAGTATTACATAGGCGCCATTCAAATGAATGACCGCTTATGTAATTCATGGATTGGCGGGTTCAGCCACAGTGGGAAAGACTATTGGTGAGCAGCTCTCTGCTCTGAGTCCATGAGGGGAGCCCTGAGCGGTGGAACAGCCCCAGATGAGGGAGAAGGTACAGATTTTCTTAAGGAGGTGCCAGGAAACGTTATTCTTGTGCCAGGATCCATTCCTACTATTGATTATGAAAGCATACTGGAGAGTGGGTCTTCTAACTGTAGTGTGAAACCAGCCTAATCTGTAAACTTCACTTTTTGTCTGCGTTAGTTTTATATACACAAGTACCTGTTTTTGCTTCCTTCGCCATGGTATGTTTTTGCTGAACAGTTTTAACATGTTCTAGGCAAAGACCTCTGATAGAGACTTAACTGCACTTCCAGACTAATCACTTAAACAGCTAGTAGACTCATAGTGTTCATAGTACTGCTATCTGCCAATTTACACTCATTATTGTAGAGTTATGACTACTGCCAGATACATTATACTTATTACTTCCATTACTGACTTACAGCACCAGCATGCGTGCAAAAGCCAACAGAGGCTGAAACTCACAGAAGACTTAATGCACAAATAAAGAAGAGATTATGAAACAAAGTCAAACAATAGATTTTACTACAATAAGCAGATTGTTATAGATTTATCACTGTGCAGTAAATATGTCATGTGATATTATTTTTCATTTAAAGATCCAGCGCACCGGCATTAATGGAGAACTTGTTGTCTCTCTCTGCTGTTTCTAGTGCGTGCACATTATTTATGCCATGATATTGCTTTCAGAGATATTGGAATACATTAAAGTCTTACTGTGATAAAATGAACATACTTTTATTTAAGTCTTACTTTAAAGTAACTACAGGAAAATCTTAAGCAGAAGTTTTGCTCTTACCATGCTCACTTATCTGCTTGGCAGCTCCTTTTGGACAAAAACTATTACTAACACACCCGGCTCCAGCAATAAGTCCTGGCGTGTGGCCGAGGCGCCTGCCGACGACATCAACTTGTTGCCTCCTATTCTGGTACCGTCTTCAGCCGGGGCCCTTCTGGTTCAGACTGCTGCCTTTTTCTTTAGAACAGCCGGCACCTACTAATGATGTCAGGTCCGGCAGTCTCTTAAAGAGGATCTGTCACTAGTTTATTAACGCCCTATCTCCTAACTAATCTTATAGGCGCTATGATGCTGATAACTACAGTGCAATTTTTTTTCAAAAACGTTTATTATTTGCAAAGTTATGTGCTTTTTTCTAAATATGATAATTTGCCTATACTTGCCAAATGGGAGGTTACTCTTTCTTTACACTCTCGGCGGTGTAATGTTCTCTGTATGACGCTGTCCGATCAGCATCATACAGTTCTCCTCTTTCCAGCCCAGAAACACAGTGTGATCATATAGTATACAGCTTCCATTCCCAGCTGTGCTTTTAACTGGTGATACCTCCGGTTGTTTCACAGCTAGAACTGTGATCCTGTTGCCGTATGAAAGTTTCGAATATCAGTTTTCATAAGCCACCAGAACCTTTTCTAGGTGGTCCACAGCCGGAGATATGGCTATGTGAAGTGATCCCCCTTCCCTCCAGCCTCAGTCTCTCACACTGTGTGAAGCAGCTTCATGCTGATAGGACAGCGTCAAAGGCTGTGAGGTGGCTCCACCTCAGGAGAATCGCTGGTGTTGACACCCACTTGTCAAGTATATTCTCATTTGCATATTTAGAAAAAGCTCATAAATTTTAAAATAAACTTTTTGGGACATAATTTTCACTAGCATTATCAGTGTGACAGCGCCTATTAGATTAACTTGGAGATTGGGCATTACTAAACCAGTGACAGATCATCTTTAAAAAGGGAATCAGCCTGCCACGCCTTACTAGCAGATCAAGGTAATCATTTGTTTGGCTATTATTCCTGTGGTGCTACTTTTGGTATCGACTCCTGGCCTGACTTCTGACTACGGCTTTGCCTCATCCTCCGGCTTCCTAAATCGTGAAAGCCAATCTGTTGACAACCCCCAAGTACATTCCAAACTCTGCTACAGCGCACCCTCTGCCAATTGGTGATTATTTGTGAGACCCTGACCTGGAAAGCCATACCTCCTTGCAGAGATTAAGGGTGAAGAACGGGGAGATTCCTTAGACTTCGAACCCGAGTCTAGCCAGCGTCAAACGGATTGTTGCTTCGAGGATCTACTTTTGAGAATAGTAACAGATCTAGTAGGGCTCCGATGAGTGTGTGTCCTTCTCCACCCCTTATCATTCTGTACATCCGGATTCTTAGGGTATGTTCACACAGGGCAGATACGCTGCGTAAAAATACACAGTGTATCCGCCCTGGACCCCACAGGGCATTGCGGTTGAAAAATCGCACCAAATGGTGGTGCAGATTTTTGGGCAGAATGACTGCTGCGAAAAACAGCAGGTTAAAAAAGAAAGAAAGCTTATACTTACCCATAGCTATGGCGACACGTCCCTCTGATGTCCTGCAGCCAGGCCTCCTGGGATGACGTTTCATCCCATGTGACTGTTGCAGCCTGTGATTGGCTGCAGCAGTCACATGCGATGAAACGTCATCCCGGGAGGCTGGCCTGGACGAAGAAGCATAGAGATCTGGGTAAGTATAACCTTTTTTTTTGCAGCAACATCTGCTATTTGTTGCAGGTTTTACCTCCCCATTGAATTCATTAGGGAAAACCCACAACAGAAAAGCAGCGATACCGCAACACAAAATGGACAATCTGCGGCTTAAAAATAACGCACCGTAAATCAATTCATGAACTTTTTTTGGCATATGTTTTACGCGTGTGGATGAGATTTCTGCTGCAACTGTATTATGCTGCCTATTTTCCACAATGAAATCCGTGGCAGAAAATCTGCAGTGTTTACGCTACCTGTGAATATACCCTTACGGTTCATAACCTGATTCATCTGGTACTGTGTGTCTAAATCTTGTTCAATCACAATCAATATTTAGAGAAACTATTCTGGGAATTCTTGCTAGAATTATTTTTAGAGAATACGTCATGAGCAATACCACATATAAAAGCTGCCCATGCATTGGTTATGTTGTGGGTTTTACCCATAGAAATTAAGGTGTGAAAATATGCCACAATTATTTCATGCTCAAGTATAAAAAAAAACTACAACAAGCACTAAAACATTCCTAAACCCAACTGTGAAAGAAAAGTCATAAATTCCCATTCATTAACATCGCAACTGGGCAATTTACAAAACTGTGAACCTTTCCATCTATATACTTCTACATTTTAGTAAACCAAAAAATAAGAGATGATATTAATCATATTGTTACTGATACAGTTAGGGCTCATTCAGACGAGCGTATTTGTAGCCCGTGTGACATCAGTCGTCACACTGTCTCATGTATTTCAATGGGGCTGTTCACACGACCGTTGTTTTAATGGAGCGTATGAAGGGTCCGTGAAAAAATAGGACATGTCCTATTTTACTGCGCGTCACGCATCTCTCTATAGATTGTAGTCTATGAGGGATCCGTGACAACGCGTCCCGCACTGGTGCACCTCGGATGTGAAAAACTGCAGTTTTTCACGTCGGAGGTTAGCCCGAGGTTAGCTACGCTCGTCTGAATGTAGCCTTAGGTGTAGATGTGTTTATAATCTCTCAGTTACATGACTGACAGCTTCCAATATCCCAAACAGCTAAATATATCGCTATTATATATGACATGTCTTCAAAGAATTCTCCTTTGTGTGACACTTGCCCTATCAAATATGGTCTATTTTGAGCTATATTTTTCATTAGCAGCTGCTGTGTTTAATGCCATTTGCTACAAGTGCATAGGCTTGATAGTACTAAAAGAAATCTCACCAGGAATATAGATGTTTTATTTTCAGGCAGGCAACGCGAATGAAAAGAAGAACCTCTAAGCCATCGTGTAATGTTCTATACATTAAATATTCTGTTCTGTGTCTGACATCTCTGAATGGTCTGTGAACACTTTCTGAAAAGCCAGGCTGACCGTTCGGCGGGATTGTAATGCATGGCTCTTAGGCCGTCTTTCTGCAGAGCAGTCCGATAATGTAAAAATGTTTCCCCGGCTTTGACAGTCCAAATGTTTCAATCATTTAAGGAGAAACATTGTTGCATTGTGGCTCTTAAGTGAACAAGAGTCTCTTTTATTTCTGTCGAGAGGTTGAGGAGGGGGGAAGAAAGAAAGGGATAGAAGTCAAATTTGGGATTGTGCTGTTTAGAGCAGGGAGGTCACAAGGCCTTAATGCATTTAGCATTGACTGCCCCCTCTTGTAGTGCGTCTATTAGTGAGTAATTTGATTTGTACCTATTCATTTGCAGTCCCTGCAGCAGCTCTGAGCTGGCCCCATGTATAATTGGTGCTGTCTCTATTTTTACTTCATTAGATTAGCCCTGACTCCTGGCCACTTGTTGTCTGCGCTTGTCTGCCCATTTATACAACCTAATGTAACACAAAATTCATTACTGATCACATTACTTTCAACTCTGAAGCCAGTCTTGTGATAAACATTTTCTTAACCGTTTAGAAACCAGCATTTGACCGGACTAGACACAAGACAAAGACACATCTAGCGGAGTGAGACAATCAATATTTTAATAATGCTAAGTAGATACAAATGCATTGACACAATACAAATTAGGCCGCTGAGACTTCTGTGCAGCTGGAGTCCATATATCTAGAGTGAGTCGTCAGGACCTGGATTCATTGCATGGATGAACTTTTAGACATTTACTCATTTCATGCTGTATAGGCTCAAAGACTTTTAGCCAAGGTCAGAGTGTAATAAGGAACCTTTTTCAATTATATTACTTGCAACCTATTAAAACTAAATAAGATATTTTACCTGAAGTGCCTGGCGCTTATGGTTTTACAGATAAATGGATTTGTCTGTTATTATGCAGTAGAAACAGTCTAAATTTTTGGATGATGAAAAGACAGTGGTAGAAACTGGTAGAGGGTTTGGTTGTCTATGGACAGAATTTGAACCTTTAAAAATCTAGTAAGATCCAACAGCCACATAAAATTTTTTAACCGATTCAGGGCCGGGCTATTTTTAACCTTCAGGACCATTAGTTAAATGGCTATAACTTTTTTATTTTTGGCAAGCGACGTGATTTTTGCGATGTTTTTTCCGTAGACAATGCAGGTTTTTTTAAAATCATTTTTATACACATCCTTTTTGCTATTTTAGATTTTTTAGCACAGCAGCCCCAGTTACAGGGGAAATCAGCCCTCTTATAATGACTATTGTCACTAATAGGGCTGTGCTAGGTCTAGTAAGACCCAGCAGCAGTCTGCCACTAACGGCACCTGGTGATCATGTGACCAGTCACATGATCATCGGGACCAATAGAGGCTGCCGCTGCCTCTATTCATATACACAATGCTCATTGAGAGCGAAAGCTGCTTCTATCTTCTCCTCAGAGTCCCTGCCACTCACTGACTGCCGGAGACCTGACATTCGACTGCCCGATCGCTCGGGTAGCAAGCTAAAACCCGCGCCGTAAATAGTCTCATAAATGGCGCAGGTTTCAAGGCCCCCGACCGCCGGACCTATATACACAGCCAGCGGTCAAAATATACGTTTTTTACATTTATTTTACGTTGCCTTTTTTTTTTTTTACATTTTGAAAGATAATGTGGAAAGATAAGCATCATGTTTAAAAAGTCTATATGGCTTACATAAGGAAATTGTGTATCAAACCTGATTAAATACAATGCTTAGAAAGCATGGTTGACAGTCTGTGATAAAGAGACATGGCTGCCATATGTCAGATAATGTTCCCACCCACACTAGTAAGCTCATCCCTCCTTCTGCTCAGCTATAGCTGGCACCGAGCAGGTGATCAGAGGAAGCAGAGATAGGATCTCTGAAATGTGAGACTAAACTATGTGCAGAGATATGCCCACTAACTTCACTAAGCCAATGCTGCATGCATTATAGATCAGCTGGAGAGCAACCATTTAGATTACAATTTTCGAGTACATCTTTTTACAAGTCAGGGTATATATATTTTCAAACAAGCTTGATCAGATGGAAATAAAACAACAGCAGGCTGAACAAAGATATTGTTAGCAGTATTTAGGATTAGCACATAGAAGACTCTGTTCACAACATGTTTGGAGTGTATATTCAGCGTATGCACTGGGAGATACTCCCAGCATATATGCTGAACTTATACATAGATCCCTACAGACCTGGTGGATGCCAAAAGTGTCCTTTTGGCATGCACGGGATACCTTTTTTAATTTTTTTTTACTGCATAGCAAAATGTCGTCTGCTGCGTTCTCTTATACAGTGGCCCAACGCAAAAAATTATACCACAGGGTAAACTTTTTTAAACATGGTGGCCGTTGGGGACATATGGCATACAGTAGCATATGTTGGCCATTACATTCAGCCACGCCGTGGAGCAGACTAGTGTTCAGATTCAGCTTGATTAACGGCTCAATAATAATCTTATAGCCCAAAATATCGACATTGAACTTACCTTGGTGCACTAAGAGCTGGAATAAAATATCTTAAAAGCAAATCATTTGGAGTGCTGTTTCTTTGGAGTCATGAATAGTGGGACAGATTTACGAATAGTGTCTAAAGGCCCGATTACATTGACCGATTCAGCGAGCGCCCATCAAGGACACAGCTCCTTGATCGGCGCTCGTCTGCTCCTATCACAAGGAGCTATGTATGGGGATGAGGGATTGTTACTCCGATCGCTCGACCCCATACACTATTATCATGTCGGCAGCGCGTCTCCCTGACCTTTACATCAGGGGAACCCATGAACGGAAATCATAGCTTTCCGTTTGCATTACCATTGATTTCAATGGTAATGTTTCCATCTCAAATGGTCTCCGTTTGTCTCCGTTACGTAAGGTTTTCATTTTTTTTGGCGGAAATAATAGCGCAGTCGACTGTATATGACCGGTATATAGGGCCGTACAAGGTCATTGAGGTCCTTAACCCTGTCTCCTTCCGGCTGGAGTTACCCCCGTCTTTTCAAATACACGACATGTTTCATGCCTCCCTCCTGAAACGCTGCTCCCCGTCCTTGGCTACCTCGAGGAAACCTCCAGTCCCTGTCCTCATCCCTGAAGGGGTAGAATTCGAGGTGGCCAAGATTGTGGATAGCAGGATGGTCCAAGGCTCCCTCCAGTACCTGGTCCATTGGAGAGGATACGGGTCTGAGGAGAGGACTTGGGTACCCGCTCGGGATGTTCACGCTGGGGTATTGCTCAGGAGGTTCCATCTTCGGTTTCCCAATAAGCCAGGTCCACCTAGGAAGGGTCCAGTGGCCCCTCATAAAAGGGGGGGTACTGTAAAGGATCTGCCAGATACAGCTTCTGTGTCGACGCCCGTGGTTATTCAGTCTGCATCTGCTGCTAGGTCTGATAGAGTGACTCGATCTGCTACCAATCAGGCTGGTAGGCTGAGGAGTGGGAGAACCTAACACAGCCTGGCCAGACGGAGCTAGCTCCCGCCCTCGGTCTATTTATACCTTCATTTCCTGCTCTTCCTTTGCCTGTGATTCTGTCTGGTTTCCTGGCTCTGCTGCTCCTGCTAGTACTATTGACCTCTGCTTCAAATTGACCCTGGCTTTACTGACTACTCTCCTGCTCTGTGTTTGGTACCTAGTACAATCCTGGTTTGACTCGGCACGTTCACTACTCTTGTTGCTCACGGTGTTGTCGTGGGCAACTGCCCCATTTCCCTTAGCTTCTGTGTACCCTTGTCGGTTTGTCTGTCATGCACTTATTGAGCGTAGGGACCGTCGCCCAGTTCTACGCCGTTGCCTAGAACGGGCCATGCAAGTAAGCAGGGACTGAGTGACGGGTAGATTAGGGCTCACCTGTCTGTCTCCCTACCCTGACATTACATATATACAGTTATTGTATCATACCACTATACCAGATGAAATATTACCTGCTTACTGTTACTGAACACAACTCACTATTATGAGACCAATATTACCAATAATAACACAATATAAGGTCCAAGTAATACTGCCACAACATAACCACATAGTGACTGAATAACACCCCCATACTGTTACTAAATAATACCGCCACACCATAACCACATAGGGACTGAATAATACCCCCATACTGTTACTGAATAATACCTCCACACGATAACCACATAGTGAATGAATAATACCTCCACACTATTACAGAATAATACCACCACACCATAGCCACATAGTGACTGAATAAGACCCCCATACTGTTACTTAATAATACCGCCACACCACAACCACATAGTGACTGAATTATACCCCCATAATCTTACTGAATAAAAACCACTATAGAAAGACCAATATTACCACCATGTAGTGACCACATATTGGTAGATGCCAGTTATACACAGAAGCTCTACAGACGATAAGTGATTACAGCACTGTAATGTCCGTGGCTGCGGGCTGTCAGCTCCAATCCCCTCCTGACAGCCGCAGCCACGAGTTGACAAGCGCTGGCCCCAGCTTTTCGCATTGTGTTTGAGGAGCCTGGACGGGTCTCATCTGCAGCGGCCTCTTTGATTAACCTACGGCAAGGAGACACCTCCGTGACTGAGTACGCCATCCACTTCCGCACCCTGGCGAGAGAGCTGTTATGGAACAATGAGGCTCTGGTGGCTGCATTCTGGCATGGACTGGCTCCTAAAATTAAGGACGAACTTGCCGCTTGGGATCTGCCGTCTACCCTGGATGATCTCATCCTTCTGTCTGCCCGGATTGATATACGGATCCAAGAACGCCTCCAAGAGGTTCGACGGGAGGGAGCCCTTCCCAGTCTGGCTCCTACTTTGCAGCAACCCCTGCTGTCCTCAGATGTCGATCCTCCTAAGGAGTCAGTGATAATGGACCAGTGTAAGTTATCCACCCAGGAGAGACAACGCAAACGCACGTCTGGACTCTGTCTTTATTGCGGCCTCGGTGGCCATCTTGTGCGCCTGTGTCCCCAAAGATCCAAAAACCTAGGGTTGCTAGGAGTGACAACCTTGGGTAAGAATGGACTTACGTCTAGATTGTCCATACCTGTGACCATAGTGTCCGGTGAAAGAACGCATCAGGTCTCTGCGTATCTGGACTCTGGATCCGCTGCTAATTTCATCCGTAGAGACCTAGTGGACCTTCTGCAATTACCCACCACCCCTCTGGAAAACCCGATGACAGTTGCTTCAGTAAATGGACTACCTCTGCCAGACCCAGTTATAGCTGTGACCAAGCCACTGAGGCTCCACTTAGGAGCCCTTCACTCCAAACTTCTGCCTTTCTATGTGCTATCCAAAGCTGTTAACCCTGTGTTACTGGGCCTGCCTTGGCTCCGACTGCATGCCCCAGTCCTGGACTGGAATTCTGGAGAGGTTCTCCAGTGGGGCCCTGAGTGTCAAGGCCGTTGCCTGGTGCAAATTCGTTCGGCTCAGCCTTCGCTGCCTCGGTCATTGGCAGGATTGCTGAGTCATTATGCTGTATTTTCGGACGTCTTCAGCAAGAGGGAGGCGGAGACTTTGCCTCCACATCGGGCGTATGACTGCCCTATCAAGCTGATTCCTGGTGCATCCCTTCCCCGTGGTAGGGTATATCCTCTCTCCTTGCCAGAGACTATGTCCATGTCCGCCTATGTGAAGAGAACTTGGAGAGGCGGCCTTCATACGAAAGTCTTCCTCCCCGGCAGGAGCCAGGTTCTTCTTTGTCAAAAAGAAAGATGGCTCTCTTCGTCCTTGTATCGACTACCGAGGTCTCAACCAGATCACGGTGAAGAATAAATATCCGTTGCCACTGATTTCTGAACTGTTTGATCGTATACGTGGTGCCAAGATTTTTTCTAAGCTGGACCTGCGTGGGGCTTTCAACCTATTCCAGATTCGTCAGCGTGTTGAATGGAAGACTGCATTTAACACACGTGATGGACACTATGAGTATCTAGTAATGCCCTTCGACCTGTGTAATGCTCCTGCGGTCTTCCAGGAGTTTGTGAATGACATTTTCCGTGACCTCCTCTATGTTTGCATAGTAGTCTACCTTGATGGAGACATCTACTAGAGGGCGCAGCTCATCCCATCCTAATTTTTACAGACCACAAGAATCTCACCTATCTCCAGACGGCTCAATGGCTGAATCCTCGTCAGGCCAGGGGGTCGCTGTTCTTTACCAGGTTCCAGTTTGCGCTCCATTATCGCCCGGCTGACAAAAATGTGAGGGCCAATGCTTTGTCCAGGTCTTTCAAGACAGAAGACACCTTGGAGACTCCACAGAATATTATTGATCCGTCTTGCATTATCTCTGTCAATCCCCTGCAAGTTGGGGACATTCCTCCAGGGAGGACTTTTGCGCGCCTGGCTGATCTGGGAAAAATCCTCCACTGGGGACACTCCTCTAGACTGGCAGGTCACGCGGGGGTCCGTAAGACCCGGGATCTGATTGCTCATCATTTCTGGTGGCCCACGCTGCCAAAGGACATTATGGACTTCGTTTCTTCCTGTTCTGTATGTGCAGCCAACAAGGCCGCTCACTCCAGACTTGCTGGTCTGCTCCAGCCGTTGCGTGTGCCCAATGCTCCCTGGCAGCATATAGCTATGGACTTTATTACGAACCTGCCTCTCTTTGCTGGATGCAGTGCTGTCTGGGTGGTGGTGGATCAATTTTCGAAGATGGCCCACTTCGTTCCTGTGACCGGTCTTCCTTCTGCTCCTCAGCTGGCCAAGCTGTTCATCCAACACATCTTTCGCCTGCACGGCTTGCTGCAGCATATTGTGTCTGATCGGGGGGTTCAGTTTACCTCGAAGTTCTGGAGAGCCCTCTGCGGACTCCTCGGTGTGAAGTTGGACTTTTCATTAGCCTAACATCCTCAGTCCAATGGTCAGGTCGAGAGGATCAATCAGATTTTGGAGAACTACCTACGCCACTTCATTTCCAAGCAGCATGATGACTGGGTGCAGTTGCTCCCATGGGCTGAATTCTCCTACAATAATCACACCAGCGAGTCCACAAGGAATACCCCGTTCTTCATTGTTTACGTCCAGCACCAACGAATTTCTCTCCCGGTGCCCAATACTTCTGAGGTTCCAGCAGCTGACTCCGCTTTTAGAGACTTCCTACAGATCTGGCAGCAGACTCGATCCTCCATCCTAATGGCAGTCGACCGCATGAAACGGATGGCTGACACAAAGAGAAGAGAGCCTCCTCAGTTTCCTCCTGGCACGAGGGTCTGGCTGTCTTCCAGGAATATCCGACTAAGGGTGCCATCATGCAAATTTGTTCCCAGGCTCCTCGGACCCTTCGAGATCCCACAGCAGATCAACCCTGTCACCTACAAGCTTCGGCTGCCTCCTACCCTCAAAATCCACAACTCCTTCCATGTCTCCCTCTTGAAGCCAGTGGTTCTGAACCACTACACCAAGACTCCTAGCCCTATGGTTGCCTCCAGCGGCCCTTCAGACATCTTTGAGGTTCAGGAGAGCCTGGACACCAATAAAGTGAGAGGAAAGACCTTTTATTTGGTGGATTGGAAGGGATTTGGTCCTGAACAAAGGTCTTCGGAGCCAGAGGAGAACCTCAATGGTAGAACAGGGGGAGGAAACCTCCAGCTCACCAGCCCAACGCCTGATGGTCCTGCTTCGCTCGGATCTCCGCAACGGTCCACGGTAGGCAATAGTAGAATAGAAGCACGTCGAGTGAATGATTGCCATGACTAAGAGCACTCGACGTGCTTGAAACGCGTAGGCTCACTACTCCTACCGACTACTGCCTTGATACCAAGTCTGCCTGTTATCGAATTTTTAAAGCTTTTGATACAAATAAAATTGTGAATACGTTCCTTTTTAAACACACTCCTACAGCGCTGGATCAACTCTTTCTATTCTACGAGAACCTCAATGCTCCTACTCTTCTGAAGAAGTTTCTCTCTCGCTCTGGTCCCAAGAAGAGGGGGCGTAAGAGGGGGGATACTGTAATGTCCGTGGCTGTGGACTGTCAGCTCCAATCCCCTCCTGACAGCCGCAGCCACGAGTCGCAAAGCGCTGTCCCCAGCCTGCTCCTCAGCGCCCGCTACCACTCACCTCAGTCGGATCCCATAGGTTGCGCGCGCACGCTCATGCCCACTCTTAAAGGGGCAGCGCGCGTACCTGACTTTTGATGAACTTTGATCCGTGAGTACCCTGGACTATAAGAGGGGACCAGCCCCCTGCTTCCATGCCTGAGCGTTGTTGATATTTCCTAGTTTGTCTATGTGATGGCCTCCTATTTTTTTCCTGTATCTGTACCTGTTCCAGTTCCTGTTCCTGTTCCTTGCATTTCATACCATCCTAGTCGAGCACTGTGCTGTGCCAAAGTCGTGTCGTGCTGTATTCCACGTCTGACTTGCTTCACCTCGCATGACGTCTACCTGCTCCCTAGTCCAAACCGAGCCTGCCCTGCTGCTGTCTCAGCTGCCACAGGTACCTATACGAACTATAGACATTCACCTGCGCCCTGTTGGCCATCTTCTTTACCGCCAAGGCGGTACGGCCCAGTGGGTCCACAGACCCTTCGTGACAAACACATTTATATCCAGTGACTCACAAGGGATGTTTTCTCTGATTGGAGTCGGTCACTTTCCCTTTTTTTCTCCATCCGACCCAGACCACTGTGACGAGACATTCCAGCCACGACTCGTCTCTGCAGAATTTGACACACAGACATGTTGGTTTCTCGCTTTTCCAGCACCCTCCACACCTATACCCCATCCTCTAAACAAACTCGTAATCCACTGTACCCCAGACAGTAATAATGATCCCTCAGTGCTCGACACAATAATAGTGCCCCATCAGTAACCGTGCCCCCTTTGTGCCCACAGTAATAATGCCCCCTTTGTGCCCCCCTGTAGATAGCGCCACACACAGCCCCCTGTAGATAGTGCAACACACTGCCAGCCTGTAGATAGCGCCACACACAGCCCTCCTGTAGATAGCGCCACAGTCCTCCCCATTGTATATAGTACCACACAGCCCCCTAGTAGATAGTGCCACACAGCCCCCCTTAGTTGATAGTGACACAAAGCGCCCCCTTAGTAAATAGTACCACACAGCCCCCCCCCCTAGTAGATAGTGCCACACAGCTCCCCTTTGGATAAAGTGCAACACAGCCCCCCCTTGTATATAATGCCACACAGCCCACCCTTGTATATAGTGCCATACAGCCCCCTTCCTTGTATATAATGCCATACAGCCCCCTGAGTAGATGGTTCCACACAGCCCTCCTGTAGATAGCGCCATTGTATACAGTACCACACAGCCCCCTTGTAGATAATGCTACACAGCCCCCTTGTATAAAGTGCCACATGGCCCCCCTTGTATATGGTGCCACATAGCCCCCCCTTGTATATAGTGCCACACAGCGCCCTCTTGTATATAGTGCTACACAGCTCCCCCTCTCCTTGTATATAGTGCAACACAGCACCCCTCTCTTGTATACAGTGCCACATAGCCACTCCTTGTATATAGTTCTACACAGCAATCCCCCCTTGTATATTAACACAGCCCCCCAAAAAAATTTATTGTACTTATCTTGCCCACTTCCCGTGACGGACGTAGCGCCACACAGCCTCTGAGCAGGACGCTTGTGCAGACCAGCGTCTTCCCATCCGCTTGTAGGGTGCAGGTCTAACGCAGGCCTGACGCAGATACAATTGAATGTGGTTGTCGCTAGCACCGGGCCCGCCTCCGTTGTTAGCAACGCCACCGGGCATCAGGGGGCCCATGCCGCCTGGCCCATAAATGTTATGGGCCGGGTGGCGCGGGCCCCCTCATGCCTCGGGCCCCATAGTAGCTTCTAGCAGGGGGCCCTAAGAGGATGGGGCCCTGGGCAATTGGGCAGTTTGCCACCCCCTTATGCCGGCCCTGTATACAATAGGCATCTATACTGACGTGGCTATCTTTAGTAGATGTCATATTCAAGGGCTGGGCCTTTTTTCTGAATTTCTGTTCTATTTTCAGGTTATTGCTAGCTATACATATAACATTTGATACAGGCCCCAGGGAAATGGGCACCGCCTCTCATGCCCCAGTAAGCCTCTCCTGAAATATATCTCATGTGCTGTATTCCAATGCCACCATCACTTAAGAATATGTCACAGTATTACATAAATACTATTGGCTGAAAATATTGGTTGCAGCTTTCATGTCTTATAGTGCTCTTAAAAATGTACTGCAATCTGATTGGTTGTTACGAGGAAAGACCGTTTTCATAAATCTCCACGGTGTTTCTATAAGCAGGAGGAACTTTTTGTAAGAATATTAAAATGTCCAGGGCCCAGGACCTCAGCTATGTGGTTACCATCTTATAATACCCATTCCTCATGCATCCTAGCTTGATACCCCTTATGTAAATATAAAGAAAAACCTAATTTCTCAAAACTATCTAATATTAAATCTGGCCTTGTTACCCATAGTAACCAATCACGGGGCAGCTTTCATTTTTCCTGAGCATTTCAAGAAAAGGTAGCGGAGCTCTGATTTGTTGCTATGGGCAACAAGGACTGTTTATCTGATAGATAGTTTTGATAAACAAGGCCATATTAAGAAAATAAATGAAAATGGCACCAATTTTGACACAAATTTCTGCCTTCTCATAGCAGACGTAAATTGTACTTTCTGACTGTCATTTAACAAATTTGATGCACATCACTCCAACGATTATCTCCTTTACTGTCCTGGATTCACATACAGCGTTCAGGCCTTATTCACATGAACGTAGTTCACGGCCGTTATACGCGCGTGAAAATAACGAGCGTCGCACGGACCTATGTAACTCAATGGGGATGTTCAGACAGTCCGTGATTTTCACGCAGCGTGTGTCCGCTGCGTAAAACTCACGACATGTCCTATACTTGGGCGTTTTTTCCGCATCACGCAACCATTGAAGTCAATGGGTGCGTGAAAATCAAGCGCGGCACACGGACGCACTTCCGTGTACTGCGCGTGATTCACCCAACAGTTGTTAAAGAAATGAAGGGACAAATGAAACCACCTCTTTCATTTCTGTTTATTAACATAAAAACAGAGTGTCATAACGATGCCATATGCGCGAAAATCATGCAGCCACGCACCACATACTGATGACACATGCAACTGCAATGCACAAAAAACGCTGCATTTTTTGCGTGCGCAAAACACACACGTTCGTGTGAATAAGGCCTAACTCACATTTTACGTTTTTTACAGCCTTTTTTGGCACCTTTTATTTCCCTAAGAAAACGAAAAAACTGCCACCAGATGTTACTTTAAAGTCTATGGTAAAATATGAGAAACCCTTCATACACCTCATTTTGGTATGTGCGTTTTTGTAGCGTTTTAAGGTCAGTGTTTCTTTTTTTTTTTTTTAAACGCATCATGCTCTAGGTTTGGCATTTCCGCAGTTTTTTTTCCCCATAAGCTTCTCTATAAAACTTTAAAATCGCCAGGAAAAATGCATTTACAAAATGAAACTAAATAAAAGACGCAACCAAAAATGCACATAAGAAAACGCCATTAAAATGCATGTTACATTTAACAGACGCTAGCATTTTTACATTGTTGTTTTAAATGCAGCTTAAAAAAAAAAAAACAGACAAAAACCCTGTGTGTAGGAAGCCTTGCGTATGATATGTCAGTCTTAGTAAATGTGTGCAGTTGTCTTTTTATTTTTTTGTTATGGACCTGGCCTGTATTTGACCTCTATTACTCTTTTACATTTTATACTTTCTGTGGAGAGGATGATAATGATGTAGCTGAATATACATAACTAGTAGCGCACTATCATAAGTATTTGTTTACATAATTCATGTATAGTAACTATAAAAGTATAAATATTCTTCTTTTGCATATTGTGTTCAGGTTTATTTTAAAACGTTTTTTTTCCTGGCCTTTTTTTTTTGTGTGCAGATTGCACATCTCAGAAATTAGTTATTATTAGTAGTAAAATTTTCCTTTTAACTACTTGACGATGCTTGACGTATATGCTTGACAGGAGCGGCAGGACTTTGCCGCATCAAGACGAGCATACTCGTGTGCCCATGCAATCTGCTGTAATACAGAACACCAGCCATGCTCCAATCACGGAGATCAGAGCAACATCCTATCTTCCCAATTAAACCCTAAAACCCTAAAAGCTGATTGCGCCAGTCAAATAGAAAGAGTGAGGGAGGTATGACTCTTTGTTCGCGTCTCTGTGATGTGATCGAGGAACATACCATCTATGAGCAGACAGGCTAGGGTCCATTGAAGGATCACAGGGATGTCCTACCATGTGTTCTGTGGTTAGGGCATACTTATGTATGTCCTAACAACTGCCTTTGTACTATCAGTACAGAGACTAATCTGCTGTCATATAGAAATATTCCAGTACATTATAGATAAAACAAAAATCTAAATTTAAAATCCTCCTATGGGATAAAAATAATAATAATGTTAAAGAAAAAAAATTAACTTCTTTAAAGGGATTGTCCACCGTCTGACAACGGTGGATAGGTCATCAGTATGTCATCGGTGCAGGTCCAACACTCAGACCCCGCAGCGGTAAGCCGCTCCGGTTTCCTGCGGCACCCGATGTTGTGGCACATAATTCTACGTACAGAGCCCGGAAGCAATTGGCTCCGTACATAGCATAGTGGCTGTGCTGCAGAACTGCAGGTCCGCTCCTATTCACTCGATTAGGAGCAGAGCTGCAGTACTGCAGCTCGGCCGCTATTCAGTGGCCGGAGCTAACTGCTTCTGGCTTGTACATCCGGTGCACGGAGGCACTGGAGCAGCTGATCTGTGCGAAGCCCGGGTGTCGGACCCCCACAGATCATGTACTGATGACCTATCCGGTGGATAGGTCATCAGTTATCAGAAGCTGGAAAACCCCTTTAAGTCTAAGTCCCAAAACATAAAATTATATACACATATTTGGTATCGTCTTGAACGTAACAAGCTGCACAACACATTTATATCATCATTTATGACGAATAACTTATGCTGTAAAAAACAAAAAAACAAGAAAAAAACTGCAGCGGACCTGTTTTTCTGAATTTTTGCCCAAAACATATTAATATAAAATGAAACGATAATTTAAATGTAACATACAATGGCACCTACATAAAGTATAACACATCCCGCTAAAAAACAAAGTGTCATACAGCTATGTCCAACAAAATGTAAAAAAGTAATGATGCAAAGTGGAAAAAATCAAGAAATTGTTCTGGTCCTCAAGTCCTTAAGGGGTTATTTAGAAATATTTACTATAAAGATTAATTGAAGTGGAACTTTTTGAGAAAAGCATTGGGGAACTACTAAGAATATCCCTCTATAAACATTGCTATTTGTGTGCTACAGAATGAATTTAGAAGGCCTAATACCCCTGTAAATAAGCACAGTTTAATTTGTGAAACTGTTGAGTGTCCAGCTATGTAAGTTGCTTGGGATATTTAATTAAAACGGAGTCCTAATAGTAGAGGAAACAAAGCATCCCCATCCCATAACTTTCCAATAACCCTTAACTAAACAGTTTGCATGCACTGTGATGTGTATTTAAGGGCTTACACAGAGGGCCCTTAGCAAGCTTGTTATTCCTTTGTTTCTGTTTCCACGTTGTTTGTATTTATATTTTTATTTTATTTTAGTCTAAAGTGGTACATTAACCTACAAGTATGTTAAATTGCATCAATCGATCTTTATTTTATAATTATACTTATTAGGCCAGGATTCCACACACAGTTTTGATGTCGTTTTTGGCTCCGTTTTTTGAGCCAACATTAGAAGTGGATCTAAAAGTTAGGAAAGGTGTAAAGAAAAGACTTATGCATCTCCTTTCTTTTGTGTATACTCCTGTGTTTGGCTCAAAAAACCGAGCTCAAATACTAGACCAAAAATTGCATCTGAACTGCGTGTGTGATCCTGGCCTAAGGCTAGAATTGCACATGCAGTTTTTGATGCAGTTTTTTGAGTAAATCACAGGAATGTATCCGAAAAGAAGGAAAATCATAAAATAAAAACATATGTGTGTACTCTATTTTGTATCCACTCCTGTATTCTGCTCAAAAACTGCTTAAAAAACTGTCACAAAAACTGTGTGATCCCAGCCTAAAATGCAATATGCACACATGATTTAATAAGCTCACTTCACGTTAGTGAACGAGACTTCCTTAGCTTCTATTCCACTTTATGTAAAAAAAAATGTTGAAGGGAGAATGGATTCCGATAATGGTAGTAAGAACTGAACTGTGGGACCATATGACGGATTTACAGTTGACCACATTTTTTACAAATACACTAATTTGGCCAGCACTGGCTTCCTTAAAATATTCAGACTTGGTTCAACCAAACATTATTATTCAATATATCCAGGGAGATGAGTCAGTGCTAGACGCCTCTCACGGAAACAATAGGCTTGGACAAGTATAATTCAACCTGTCCAATTCATGTTTCCTTCAACAGAAGTCCTCAAGAATCTTCAAGGCCCCACAACATTAGATTATTAACATTGTCTATTACTACTTTTAAGCCTAAAGCTGGCACTTGAGATAGCTGTCAGACTAATGGTCATCCTGACTCCAACATTCATGTTCTGCTAGGCTGTCCAATGCATGTTTTTTATTTTTTAATGGGGAGGGGTGAATAAGCCACTACCAGATAATGGTTAGTTCTACCATTGTCTTTATGCATTGGACTCTGGAGACTAAGGCTGGACTCATTTCTGCACCCTGCAATTGCATTGTAAAGGGTGAAATCTGTAGTAGTCTGCGGGAGATCTGCATGTAAAACATGCAGATTCATTGTGGCCAAATCCATGGTGTCAAAATATGCCATGTGTGAATCCAGCCTAAAGGAGCCCAAAAGGTCACCAAGTACTATAAAATACTCAATAGTTGGGTGGTCCTGCTACATATTTTGCATTGGGGCCCAGAAGTTTTAAGTTACACTTCAGGGAGATATGACAGATACACCAGTACACTAGTGACTTTTTTAGTGCTTCATGTTGTCTTGTGTCTTGCAGAAAAACACCACAAATTGTTTCATTTTTACAGCCAGAAGAAAACTTGATAAGATCTCCCAGAACCTAATACTTATTATTCAATTATCATGTGAGGCATCTTAATTGCTCAGTAGTGTAGGTTCTTAATTATAGAAAGAGTTGCTAATCTGATGGCAATCTAGTCATCGGAAGCTCAGGCTTTTTGTCGGAGTCTGTATCTGATATACATGTCAGGCAAGAGAAAATAGACTATTGATTCATTAAATTGGTAAACTGGCAGTTCAATTTTTTTATCTAATGTCTGACTAGAAACAAGGAAATAGAAGGTGGCAGACAGAAATCAAGTGTGATCCAAAGAGTAGCTATGTCCGTGATAACATCTGCACAGCATGTGGTAAATGACTTTCCATATTGTTTTTTATACAGCACCAACATATTCTCTAGAGAAGGGTAGAGAATATATCCACTCACAATAGTCCTTGTTGCCAGTGGAGTCCATAATCTTATCTTCCTATCTGAAGCACACATACACTACGGCCAAGTTCAGTTCGTAAGAAGCCAATTTGTAATATTTTTCGAGTGTGGGTGGAAACCGAAACACTCGTAGAAAACTCATACAGAACATACAAACTCCATTCAGATGTGGTCCTTAGTTAGAGCTGTACTCAGTGCTGCAAGGAAACGTCACTATTCCGTGTTCTTTGTATTGATAACTTAGGCTTCGTTCACATCTGCGTCAGGGCTCCGTTCCGACGTTCCATCTGAGATTTCTGTTGGAACGGAGCCCTGACTGACAAACGGAAACCTATGATTTCCGTTTCCAACACCATTGATTTCAATGGTGACAGATCCGGTGCCAATGGTTTCCGTTTGTCTCCGTTGTGCAGGGGTTCCGTTGTTTTGACTGAATGAATAGTGCAGTCGACTACGGTATTCATTCCGTCAAAATGACGGAACCCTTGCACAACTGGCACAAACGGAAACCATTGGCTGGCACCAGATCCGTCACCATTGTCAGTCAGGGCTCCGTTCCTACGGAAAGCTCAGATGGAACGTCGGAATGGAGCCCTGACGCAGATGTGAACATAGCCTTATTTGTAGTGAGGCCTTTACAGTCTTTCTGTATGTTTTACACACAATAGATACAGCATATGTCATTAGGTGATCATGGATTTTGGTAGCAAGACCGCAGGTGCGTACGAGGAGTGAAACCAGGGAAACCTGTAAGGTCATAGGTTATTAGAACTTGGAGAAGCTCTACACTAGCATGCTTAACTGAATGTCAGAAATCAATGTAATTATTAGACATCCTAATCCACCTAGTCTCAACAAAAATACACTGGCTCTCTCGAGGATTAAAATTGCTATACTAAGACTTTACTTTTATTTGATATACAATAAAATATTATGCTGCTACTAAGCATCCAATTCCATCTAGAATAATTGCTATGTGAAACTGGGCTACATACACCAATCAGTTATTGGATATTCAGTGGTAAAACTAATAAAGGAAAACAACAGCGCTGTTTATTTAGGCTAACTACAGTATTAGTGTAATCCCATTGGCTCGTTGAGAGCGGTGGGAAGGAGAGTCCTGGAGCGTGTCATCAAGATGTGAGCGGAGCTTAGCCTTTTTTTACTCGGTGTCCGAGCTGCCGCTTTCCTTGTGGTTGCCTTAGTTTTACATTAAAAACTCAGACACAAATTTATGTTTGTTTGCGAACTAAATACTAATGTTTTCTGAAGTACCTGTTGGTTACACCACAGCCAAAACGCATCAGGCGTCTCTCATCGTGCCCGCCAGAAAACTCCAAAACTCCGGCGCAAATTTATGTTTGTTTGGGAACTTAATGCTAATGTCTCCTGAAGTACCAGCGGGTTACACCTCAGGCGAAATGTGTCATGCAAATACATCCGGCTGGATGTAGTTATTATTAATGGAGGAACAACAGTGGTGCTGGCTGACTTTACTCGTATGTCAGTTAGGGGCAACTAATACTGTAGTCAACCTAAATAATCAGCGCTGTTGATTTCCTTTATTAGATATACCGCTGAATATCCAAAAACTAATGGGTGTATGTAGCCTAGTTTCACATAGCCACTATTTTAGGTGGAATTGGATGCTTAGTAGCAGTGAAGCATTTTAACATATATCAAATAAAAGTAAACTCTAGGTATTTGAATCCACTAGATTCAGTGATATAATTGACTATCGGAAACTTTCTTTAAAACTATTTTAGGGTATATTCACATTGGTAAATTTGTTGCATACATTTCTGTGACTGTCCTATTGAATTTATTTAGTGAACTGGTCTGAATTGGATTTTGGGGATCTGGTCTGTCTGAATTAATTGTGGGGTCTGGATTAAATTTGGTGTCTGGTCTTTGGTCTGAATTAATTTTGGGATCGGAATTACTTTGGGGTCTGAATTAATTTTGGGGTCTGGACTAATGTTTGGGTCTGGGGTCTAAATTTCTTATGGGTTCTGTGGTCTGAATTAATTTTGGGGTCTGGGTCTGAATTTTTTTGGGGTCTTGTCTGCACACTATATCTGGCACTAAGTGCAGCACAGTATATCTCTGGGGGCACCTGTCTGGAACAGTATACCTCAGGAAAACAGTAGTCTGTTGTTCAATGGTCAAGTTGTGTTTTTTTTACCGGGAGTCCGCTACCAAATGTGCTCTTGGGGTGGGGGGCTCAGGGGTACACATTCAGTTTGCTTTTGGGTTTAGCATTTTTATTTCTGAGTAAATGCTATATTGGAGTGATCTTCAGGGATTTTTTTCTTTTCGTGGTTAAAACCCCAATGAAATTCTATTTCTGTTCATGGGCTGCTATTTATAATATTCCTTGCAGCATTTAAACTATTGAAAGTGACCTATGGTTACAGAAATTCTACGGCCTTGTGTTTTGAATGGGAGCTGTTTCTGAGCATCAGATCATTTTTCTTTCCTGTTGGATATATAGCGCCAATATGTTCTGATGTCCGGTACAAAGATTGCCATCACTCACATAATTCGCTGTCCCCAATAGGGCACAAAATCTAATTTTCTTATCTCTCACATACAGACGAGTACCAATGCCATAGAGCTCTTATTATCCTATCAGTATATTTATGGATTTTGAGTACCCAAAGGAAATCCACACAAACGCTGGGAGAACATACAAACTCCATGCAGATGTTTTCCTTGGTTGGATTTTTAGCTAGTGCCCTAGAGCTGCAAGGTAACAATGCTAACCACTGAGCCACCATTGCTGCGCAGAGAACAACTGAATCCCTGTGGGATGGATGGCTAGTCAAACCAAATAAAAGACTTTAGTCTATATAAAAGTCAAACATCTATTATCCTAATAGAATAATGCAGATGTGTTTTATGTCGTTACATATCCTTGTGTTAGTATTACATGGGTGTGGAGTTAACAAAAATATCCCGTGAGTTCTTCTGCTTTGCTATTAAGAGATAAATTACATTTTGCTCTTAAAATAAAAAACAGACGACTCTTAGAAAACCATTGCAGGCATTCTGTAAGTGAGAATTTATCATCTGATCTACGTAAACAATGTCTCATCATTTAACAGTTATTATAAATAATGGCTTTTTAAGCGCTTCGTCCGGAGCTTATAGGCTCCACATAGGGCTGCTCCAAGAGACTCAGAGGGGGAGAGAATATAGTGACACATTGCAGGCATCCAAGTTAAAACATTGTACATCCTGAGCTACTTCTTGACACTGGACTTTCCATACTTGTTCCTTTTAGTTTGTGGGTTCGGACCGGGTTCCATTCTGGCAAAGAAACATGAACAATTAAATCTGTAATGTTGTCTACTTATGTAAGAAAATAAAGATTTGTGATATAGAAATGTGTCATGTCTCCAGTGGTATACTAGTTTATAATTTGACTAAAAGGATAGACTCCAGGTATACAGATCTTTAGTGGATTCTTACAGCGTCAGGCGGGTTTTGGCATCACATACAGTATGATCGAGCTTTTTTTTGCATTATCAATGTTTCACAGAGACTGATTAAGATGTTGGTGGCTATATCACAAATTCACTTTGTGGAAGTTGACATGAGATATTGATAAGACGTGTTGGGATTAGTACAACACAATCTGAGATCTGAAACTACATGGTAAAAATTGTCATATTTATTGAGATAGAATTTGGTATCTGTCGGAAAAAAAAGACGGGCAGCCAGTTCAGAGGAAGAGAGAAGTTTAGTTCCTCTGACTGATTTAGACCAGATAATTAGTTAAAAGGGAACATAGGGAACATGGTATAGACTGTAGAAAAACAGATTATCATGTTGAAATTGGAGTGTGCTTAGTATTGAAGTAGTTTGCCTGTGGTTAGTGTGGAAGTAGAAGGACTTATGAACAAATTGAATTGCATGGAGTGGAATGAAGAAGGCATCGCTTTTTATGAAGAGTTTTGTATTATTGTTATTTAGCTATTGACGTAGAAGATTGAAATAAAGGAAGAGTGGTTTTAATGGTAATGATAATAGTGACCTTTAAAGTAGCACAAATTGATATAATGGCAGCTTTTATGTGGGAGTGACCATAAAGCTTTTTACCAAAAAAATCCTGGAATCTAAGATTAGCATAGTGCTGTTTTTTTACTGCCTTGTCGCAATGGCATGCTGCTTTAGTCATGCACAGGTGAAGATATGAACAAATACACTTATATTTACATTTTTAAATACACCAATTGTTTAACCCCTTCCCGCCGTAGCCCTTTTTCAGATTTTGATTTTCGTTTTTTCCTCCCCACCTTCCAAAAGCCATAACGTCTTTATTTTTCCGTCGATATAGTACTATGAGGGCTTGATTTTTGCGGGACGAGTTGTAGATTTTTATGGCACCATTTATTTTGCCATATAATGTACTAGGAAACGGGAAAAAAATTATTTGTGGGGTAGAAAATGAAAAAAACAGCGATTCCTCCATGTTTTTTTGCACGCCGTTTTTACGGAATTCACTGTGCAATTAAAACAACATGTTAAATTTATTCTGTGGGTCAATACAATTACGGCGATACCAAATATATATAGTTTTTTCTATATTTTACTACTTTTACAAGTAAAAACCTCAGTGTAAAGAAGAAAATTTATTTTGTGTATCCAAATTCCGAGAGCCATAACTTTTTTATTTTTCCGTCGATTAAGTGATTTGAGGGCTTATTTTTTTAGGGATAAGCTGTAGTTTTTAATAATACCATTTTGGTGTACATGCGACGGTTTGATCACTTTTTATTTCATTTTTTTGTGGGAGATTACGTGACCAAAAAATAGAGATTCTAGCGTTTAAATGTTTGTTTGTTTTTTTTACGGCGTTCACATTCTGGGTTAAATAATGATATATTGTAATAGTTCAGACTTGTACGGAGGTGGCGATACCAGTTATGTTTATTTATTTATTTTTTTACTATGCTCTAGGCGGAAAATGGGAAAAGGTTTTTTTTTTTTAACTTTTAATATTTTTCATTTTTTTTTACACAAGAAAAAACTTTAATTAATTGTAACTTTTTTTATTAGTCCCCCTTGGGGACTTCAACCAGCGATCGTTAGATCGCTTGCACGATATACTGTAATACTAATGTATTGCAGTATATCGTGATTCTGACAGGCTGCCGGAGGAAGGGCTTAATAGGTGCACAAAGATGGTGGACCTGGAGGCCTTCATTAAGACCCCAGGCAGCCATAGCAACCATCGCCCCCCCCCCCCCGCAATTGCGTTGCGGGGGGCACGATGAGCTGTTAGAGGGGGTCGCCCACCTCTTTCTAACGACTTTCTAACGATTTAAATTCAGCGATCGCTATTGACCACAGCATTTAACGAGTTCAGCAAGCGGGATCGCGCTTGAGCGCGATGCTGCTCGTTATTCTGAAGTGTCGGCTGTAACAAACAGCCGACACCCGCATCGTATGGAGCGGGTTCACTCCGTGAACCCGGTCCGTACTTCCCCTACCCGACTTTGGCGTATGGATACGAAAAATGAAAAACGCCTCCAAAAACGTCCCAAGAAGTGTCCTGCACTTCTTTTGACGAGCCGTCATTTTACGCGCCGTATTTTGGCAGCGACTCGTAAAATAAAGACTCGTGGGAACAGATCATCGTAATTCCCATTGAAAGCAATGGGCAGATGTTTGTAGGTGTATTAGGGGCATTTTTTCAGGCGTAATTCGAGGCGCAAAACGCCCGAATTACGTCTGAAACCACTGCGTGTGAACATACCCTAAAATGTTCACATTATTCCATGTGAGGTCTGACTAGTGATTTGTATGGAGACAAAATGAGCATCTATGCCTCGTTTGATGCATCCTATTATTTTATTTTCATTGGCAGCAGCCGTCTGGCACTGGTTGCTAAAGTAACTTTTACTGTCCACCAATATCCCCAGGTCTATTTCACTGGCAGTTTTACCCAGTGTTTTACTGTTTACTGCATAATTGTAAAATTTGTTTCCTCAGCCCAAGTGCATAACAATGTTTTAAATACCATATTTTTATGCCGACATATGATCTCTGGAAGTAACAGGCCCTAGGCCTGAGACCGAAACTCTATCAGATTCTAATGACAACATTTCCCCGTATTGATATACACTATATGAACAAAAATATTGGGACACACTTCTTAATCATTGAATTCAGGAGTTTCATTCAGTCTCATTGCCACAAGAGTATAAAATCCAGCACCTAGCCATGCAGTCTCCTTTACAAACATTTGGGAAAGTATGGGTCATTCTAAAGAGCTCACTAAATTCCAGCGTGGTACTGTAATAGGATGCCACCGTTGTAACAAGTCAGTTTGTGAAATTTCTTCCCTTCACGATTAACTGTAAGTGGTATTATTGCAAAGTGGAAGTATTTAGGAACCCCAGCAACTCAGCCACGAAGTTGCAGACCACATCAAAGTTACAGAACGGGGTCGCCGAGTGCTGAGGTGCATTGTGCATAAAAGTCGCCGATACTCTGCTGACTCAATAACTGCAGAGTTTCAAACCTCCTCTGTTATTAACATCCACACAGAAACTGTCCCCCGGGAGCTTCATGAGTTTCCTTAGCCAAGCAACTGCATGCAAACCTTACATCACCAAGCACAATGCCAAGCGTCGGATGGAGAGGTTTGAAGCATGCAGCCACTGGACTCTGGAGCAGTGGAACAGTTTTTCTGTGGAGTGATGAATCACGCTTCTCTATCTGGCAGTCTGATGGAGGAGTCTGGGTTTGATGACTGCCAGGAGAACGGGAAAATAACTTTTTCTGTTCCAGCATGACTATGCCCCAGTTCACAATGCGAGCTCCATAAAAACATGGTTGGGTTAGTTTGATGTGGAAGAACTGGACTGGCCCACACAGAGCCCTGACCACAAGCCCATCCAACACCGTTCAAATGAACTAGTACGGAGATTGCGAGCCAAGCCTTCTCGTCCAACATCAGTGACTGACCTCCTGAGCTCCACCTCAGCCTTTAGGATCATGGGCCTAACTACCAGGGTAGCTGGCTTAGCAGATACTATGTGGCCCTGAAACTAAGGGGGGCCATCTCCACTCAGAGGTAAGGTGTAGGTAGTGAAAACTGTGAATGATTGACAGTGGGAAAATGAATATAGGTCATGGGAGGAACCAAGGAGGAAAGACACAGTTGACTGTGTGGAGGCCAAAATTATGATACATCATTGATGGAGAGGGGCCTCCTTACAACTTTTTCTATGGAGCCCGCTAGGTTTCTTGTTATACCCCTATAACCTAGGGGGAGCTACACTGGGGGAGTCACTTGTTGAGAAGGATCTGGGTGTACTTGTAAATCATAAACAAAATAACAGCATGCAATGTCAATCAGCTGCTTCAAAGGCCAACAAGATATTGTCGTGTATTAAAAGAGGCATGGACTCGCAGGACAGGGATGTAATATTACCACTTTACAAAGCATTAGTGAGGCCTCATCTAGAATATCCAGTCCAGTTCTGGGCTCCAGTTCATAGAAAGGATGCCCTGGGGTTGGAAAAAATACAAAGAAGGGCGACGAAGCTAATAAGGGGCATGGAGAATCTAAGTTATGAGGAAAGATTAAAAGAACTATACCTATTTAGCCTTAAAAAAAGACGACTAAGGGGGGACATGATTAACTTATATAAATATATGAATGGCACATACAAAAAATATGGTTAAATCCTGTTCTATGTAAAACCTCCTCAAAAAACAAGGGGGCACTCCCTCTGTCTGGAAAAAAAAAGGTTCAACCTGCAGAGGCGACAAGCCTTCTTTACTGTGAGATCTGTGAATCTATGGAATAGTCTACCGCAGGAGCTGGTCACAGCAGGGACAGTAGATGGCTTTAAAAAAGGCTTAGATAATTTCCGAGAAGAAAAAAATATTAGCTCCTATATGTAGAAAATTTTGACTTCCCCTTTCCCATCCCTTGGTTGAACTTGATGGACATGTGTCTTTTTTCAACCGTACAAACTATGTAACTATGTAACCTCAAGTAATCATATCTTGTTTTAGAAATAAGACAGTAAAAATATGAAACGTTTTTTCACATTTAAATTTTTCAAAGATTTTTCATAAGATTATTTCAATATAATTTAGTGACACATACAGGGACACACGTGTTGTCAGATTCTATTTGAAAATACATTTTTTAGGATTGATGTAATCTGTTACAGGCCACATCTTTCAATGGAATGCTTTTTCTGTTATCAAACTTTTTCCTTGTTTTAGTCTAAAAATTACAATGTTGGAACAGAAAATATGCTTTAGTATTTGCACCGGTATGCTCAGTCTCAGAAGCCTGTAGGCATGGATTGTCTTTCACACTGGAAGACACAACGCAAATGTGAACAAAGCCTAAATGGGTTGTGTCCTGTTGAACAATGTGTGAGAGCCTTATATTTCTATAGGATCCACTTTGGTGGGCCAGTCTAAAGGCCCTCTTACACCGGCCCATTTTGGCTGTAACAAGGAGCGCCGATCAACGAGATAGCTGGATGATCGGCACTCGTTTGCTCCATTCACAAGGAGCTATGTATGGGGACAAGTGCTCATTACTACGATCGCTCGTCCCTATACATTTCTATCATGTCGGCAGCATGTCTCCCTGTTTACACAGGGAGATGAACTATCGATAAAGATAATATTTTAGGCTGCAGAAACTATAAGATCAGCTGATGAACGAGCATTTGCTCGTTCATCGGCTGATCCTTGCCCTGTTTATACAGGGCGATGATCGGGAATGAGTGTTCTGCAATTGCTTGTTTTCCCTAAGTGTAAAAGGGCTCTAAGACTCCATCCATCAAGGATGCTAGACCTCAATGCAAGTAATGCTTTAAAATGTTTTTCTACTCTGCAGTGCGCTTCTCACATCATCTATCACCCTCTGCATTCTTCCTCTTATCCCTCCTCGGGTTTTCATATGAATATTTTGCCTTCTACAGGTGCCCTTCACAGAGGGCTACATATAGACTCAGGTCTTCTTTGCCTATAGATAAATCCAGCCCTGGGTATAGTTAATACAGTTGTTTGGTTAAAGAGTTTTCAGGAAACATGATCCAATTGTATTAGTGGCAAGGCTGGATGGCCTATTTTGACATATACAGAAGCTCTTCTGGCAAATTTTGATATTGCAACTTCCCACATGATTCCTGCTAGTTCACGTTCAAGAAAAGATGTATTATTATTATCATTATTATTATTATTATTATTATTATTATTAGTCTAAAGGCGTTTATAACTAAATGCAATCAGCCTTTGTGTATAAATAGAACCTGAAAAGTGATTATTTTTGTGTTTCTAAAATGTTATTATCAACAAAATGTTACCTATTACTTATTAGAAAAAATCCTCTAACAATTTGTGCTGCCCGAATATAGTAATTATTAATAGAAAATATCAATTTTGCCAGTATATAAATGCACATTAATTTCCACTGTGTTGTTATATAGTGTTATATAATAATGTTATTATATAATAATGTTATTAATAATACTGCTGAGCTATATAGATAGATTTATAGGTAAAAAGGCTGTACCCACCACCCAATAACATGCCGCATCTGTGAGGCTAAGGAATAGTACAATTTCGCCTCCCTAAATGTTTTCCTCTATCAAGTGCAATTTCAGCCATCCGGAAAAGCTTCAACTGGATTCTTGCCAGCAATATTTTGAAGTAAAAATATGACAAGCTGAATTTGTTTTTGCAAGTAAATAATTGAAAATATAAGCATTGAAGGTGGGAGCAGTTGTATAACTCTTAATGAGGAAATAAAAACGTGCCCTGATCTAACTCTGAATGCATTGCTACTTCGTTTTATAGAGCAGTGCCCTATAAAATAAAATAAAATTTAAAAAACAGTAAATATAAGTACTTTGCTGTTTTTGGAAAAGCTTGCTGACAGTCAATATTGCCACCATTATAGATCCCAACTGGGGATGTCACTCAGTTTCCTTCCGGATTTAGGCCCCCTACACACGGCCGTAGCCGTAATCCCGTTCCGTGATTACGGCTACGGCCGGTCGCGGACAATCGTCCTCATTTGTGGACTGTGCTCCCATTACAAAAGTATGAAAGCACGGTCCGTAAAATAACAAAATAGGACATGTCTTATTTTTTACGATAGCTTTCTACAGCCCGGACATCTTTCCCTAAATATGGGAAGGTGTCCGTCGGCCATAGAAATGAATGGGTCCGTAATTACGGTCTGTAATTACGGATGAAATCTACGGTCGTGTGCATGGGGCCTAAAACAGGAAAACTGCCTAGTTATAGAAAGATATAGGAGCAGACAGTGGCATAACTACCGCCGTAGCAGCCGTAGCAGCTGCTACGGGGCCCGCGGCATGAGGGGGCCCGTGTCGCCCGCCGGCACGGGCCCCCACCATGGCCGCAGGCTCCGCTAGCAGCCACTATGGCTGCTACAGCGGGACGCCACTGATCACTACGGCAGAGCAGGGAGGTATCTCCCCGCTCTGCCATTAAACAAAAGACATGTATCCCCTATCCACAGGATATCCACAGGATAGGGGATACATGTGTGATCGCTGGCATTGATAGGGAGAATGGGGGACTGAAAGTCCCCTGAAGTTCTCCATCACAAACCTCGGACTTCCGGGTTCTGTGTTGGCTTCTCCGTAGAAATGAATGGAGCGCCGGTCGCGCTTGTGCGCATGCGTGACCAGCGCTCCTTTCATTTTTATTGAGCTGCCGACACAGACGCCGGAAGTCAGAGGTTAGTCATGGAGAACTTGGGGGGACTTTCCCCCGTTCTCCCTATCAATGCCAGCGATCGCACATGTACCGTATATGTCGGCGTATAAGACGACTGGGCGTATAAGACGACCCCCAACTTTTACCCTTAAAATATAGAATTTAAGATATACTCACCATTTCGTGCAGGAGCGCTTCACTATGGCCATCGGCGGCAGGACCCAGGACTCTCTGTCTCTTTGAACTCGCGCATGCGCAGATAGGCTGCTTCATCGCGCGAGATCTGAGAGGCAGGGAATGAGAGGAAAGGGCGGGCCAGAGGATCTTACAGAGATGTTCCCTGGCGGCTAATACCGGCTTCCCTCAGATCCGTGGCGGATTCCGTGCATCCCGGGAGCCTGTGTACCGGACTGCAGGCTCACAAGGTAACACACAACCTGTGTGTAGACAATATGTAGACTAGGGATGTCACGATACCAGAATTTGGACTTCGATACCGATACTTCGTTTAGTATTGCGATTTCGATACCAATTTCGATACTTTTGCCAACAGTAATAAAAAAAAAATTCTTCCGTTTTCTGATGTGAGGCGCGAGGTGTGATGAATTTTGAACGCGCCTCACATTAATAGTAATCAATCCCATCATGTTTCTCAGTCATATTGGGTTAATGTGCGAGGTACATGATGGGGTTAATTACTATTAATGTGAGGAACATGGAGGGTAAATTCATCGCACCTCGCGCCTCACATTAATAAGTGAATGAAAGCCGTGTTTATTTCATTTTTTTACAGCGTACACATCATAAATGATGCAAAAACATTGTTGTCCGCGCCATTACTGAATGTGTGTATTTTATGTATTGAGACTTATTTTAATGTTTATTGTAAAAAAGGTGAAGGTGTATTTTTTTTAAAATTTAACAATACTTTGTTTTTACTTTATTTTTAAATTTTAATGTACTGACATATATCAGATATGTGCCAGTACATTAACCTGTGGACAGATAGCACACAGGCAGTTGTTAGGACATACTTGGGTATGTCCTAACAACATGAAATATGGTAAGACAGCCCTGGGGTCCGTCAATAGACCCTGGGCTGTCTGCCCATATATGGTATGGCCCTCGATCGCGTCACAGGAATTCCCTGTGACGCGATCCAGGGGCATCCCCCCTTCTCACTTTCCCCTGAATGCTGCAGTCAGCTGTGATCGCAGCATTCAGGGGAATAACGGCGGAGATGAGCGGTTTCTCTGATCTCCGCCGTTATAGAGCGGGGCTGCGGCTGTGTAATACAGCCATTGCCCCGCTCCTGACAGGAAGTGCGCGCGCGGTCAGCATGAGGTGATCCGGCCGGCGCTGCACTAATGAGCGGCAGTTCAGGCACTGAAGACAGAACATGGGGGTGTTTTGTAGCGCGCCCGCCATGTTCTGTCTCCAGTGCCGCCACTCATTAGTGAAGCGCTGGCCGCATTGCATCATCCTGACCCCGCGAACTTATCATGACTCAGGAGCGGGGCTGTGGCTGAATTACACAGCCGCAGCCGCGCTCCCATACATTCATGTATTACTATACTGAGCTGTGCGGCTGCAACGTGCATCCCTAATGTAGACAATATCCGGCATATAAGACGACCCCACACTTTTGACATTTTTTTAAGGGTGTAAAAAGTCGTCTTGTACGCCGATATATACGGTATCCCCTATCCTGTGGATATGGGATGCATGTTATTTGTAGGACACAACAACACTGTAGGTCGCATTTTTTGGGGGGGTTGGGGACGCTGTATGGCGTTCCCTGAAGGGGGGGCGCTGTATGGCGTTCCCTGCAGGGGGGGACGCTGTATGGCGTTCCCTGAAGGGGGGGCGCTGTATGGCGTTCCCTGCAGGGGGGGGGCGCTGTATGGCGTTCCCTGCAGGGGGGGGGCGCTGTATGGCGTTCCCTGCAGGGGGGGGCTGTATGGCGTTCTCTACAGTGGGGGCTGTATGGCATTCTCTACAGTGGGGGCTGTATGGTGTTAGCGCCATACAGCCCCCTCTGTAGAGAACGCCACACAGTCCCCCCTGTAGATAACGCCACACAGTCCCCCCTGTAGATAACGCCATACAGTCCCCCCTGTAGATAACGCCATACAGTCCCCCCTGTAGATAACGCCACACAGTCCCCCCCTGTAGATAACGCCATACAGTCCCCCTGGGGACTGAATTGTTTGTCAGCCAAGTAATCCAAGAACAAATAAAATAAAGAGATGGCGGGCCATGTTGACACGTTGACCTTACTGACATCACCATTGTGGCCCCTGAGTATCAAATGAGGTAACATTTCATTGCTGCAGGGGACCAGGGAGCCATCGGCACAATTATGGCAGTTGAATGGTAATTTTTCAGTGTTTTTTTTTAATCAGATATCCAGCTTATTTACATTTTTTGTTAAAGGGTTTTTCCGAGATATATTTTTATACAATTTTTAGTTCTATATTGCACACCTTTTTAATATGTTCATATACTTACTATTTCAATTGTGCTTCTTTACTCTGCGCTGCCTGCTCATCGCATGACCTCCGACATCACTTTTTGAGCCTCCACTGATGGGCCATATAATCATCACATGATCTCAGAGCAGAGAGACCTCAGAGGGTATACGACACGTCACTGATGACGTCTCGTTTCTGGGGCTGTTTTTTATTTTGTTTACGCGCATTCAAAGCTCACAGCTGAGCTAGTCACTGTTAGTGCACCTGTGCGTGTCCCTGCTAATACCTGAAATGGGACCACGCATGCGCATGCCGGGCTTATGAAATATACTAGCGTTTTCGTCATCATAATGCTCCACGGTGTCCTTAATGTCCGCACAATTTACTTGCTTATTCTGAATGCCCTCGTGCCACGGCAAGCGGACAGTGCCCTCACAAATGGTCTGTACAGAGCTGATTAGGGGTTATATATAAGGCTGATGGGGGTTATATGCAGAGTTGATGGTACGACACCAGCCACACATCTATGAATTATTATTTATTTACCCCATTATTATACCCTGATGTACCCCTCACAGTTTGCATATGCCTCCAAATTATAAACTGAAATATCAGCAATACCCCAAACAGAACTACTACCAAGCAAAATCTGCACGCCGAAAGCCAAATGGCGCTCCCTCCCTTCTGAACCCTACTCCGTACCCAAACAGCAGTTTACATCCACATATATGGAATCGCCATACCCAGGAGAACCCTGCTTTTATGAGGTATTTGTCTTCAGTGGCACAAACTGGGCGCAACATATTGTGCACTAAAATGGCATATCAGTGGAAAATTGCAATTTTCACTCTGCACCATTAACCCTTTTGCGCACCACGACTTAATAGCATGTCGTAGTGTGGGGGATGATGTATGGAGCGGGCTCACGCGCTGAGCCATACACCGCGGGTCTCAGCTGTGTATTACAGCTGACCCCTGGCACTAACGCACAAGAACAGCGATCGCGCTGTTCAGGAGCCTGTAAAAATTACAATATACTGCAATACATTAGTATTGCAGTGTATTATACCAGCTATCTACTGATTGCTGGTTGAAGTCCTCTAGGGGGACTAATAAAATGTGTAAAAATAAAAGTAAATTATTATTAGTGAAAAAAATGTAATAAATATTTAAAGTCCAAATTGCAGTTTTCACTTTGCACCATCTGCTGCGCATTACTTTCTCATAAAAAAATACCTATGCGGTCAAAATGCTCACTACACCCCTTAAAATGCCTTAAGGGGTGTAGTTTCCAAAACAGGGGTCACTACTTGTGGGTTTGTATTAAAAGAGGCATGGACTCACGGGACAGGGATGTAATATTGCCACTTTACAAAGCATTAGTGAGGCCTCATCTAGAATAGGATGCCCTGGAGTTGGAAAAAATACAAAGAAGAGCAACGAAGCTAATTAGGGGCATGGAGAATTTAAGTTATGAGGAAAGATTAAAAGAATTTAACCTGTTTAGCCTTGAAAAAAGACAACTAAGGGGGGACATGATTAACTTATATAAATATATTAATGGCACATACAAAAAATATGGTGATATCCTGTTCCTTGTAAAACCCCCTCAAAAAACAAGGGGGCACTCCCTCCGTCTGGAGAAAAAAAGGTTCAACCTGCAGAGGCGACAAGCCTTCTTTACCATGAGAACTGTGAATCTATGGAATAGCCTACCGCAGGAGCTGGTCACAGCAGGGACAGTAGTTGGCTTTAAAAAAGGGTTAGATAATTTCCTAGAACAAAAAAGTATTAGCTCCTATATGTAGAAATTTTTCCTTCCCTTTTCCCGTCCCTTGGTTGAACTTGATGGACATGTGTCTTTTTTCAGCCGTACTATGTAACTATGTAACTATGTAACTATTTGCCCTGCAATTGTGGACCAATGCTGTGAAAATCACCAAAATAGACCTCAAATGTGCATGGTGCTGTTCACTTCTGAGCCCTGTCATATGTCCAGTACCACTGTACTCTGGTACCTTAGGGTTTTGCAAATGCAACATAGCGCCCAAAAACCAAGCCAGCAAAATCTGCATGCCTAATAGCGCCTAATTTCACGGCCTAATTTCACTAAATTCAGCAAAAAAAACTGTGGGGTCAAAATGCTCACTATACCCCTCGATAAATTCCTTCAGAGGTGTAGTTTCCCAAATGAAGTCACTTTTGGGTGGTTTCCACTGATTTGGTCCCTGAGGGGCTTTGCAAATGCGACATGGCACCCGAAAACCATTCCAGCTAAATTTGAGCTCCAAAAGCCAAATGTTGCTCCTTCCCTTCTAAGCCCTGCCATGGGTCCAAACAGCAGTTTATCACCACATATGGGGTATTGCCATGCTCAGAAGAGTTTGCTTTACAAATCAAATTTTGGGGTACTTTTTTCTCCTTTATCTATTGTGAAAATGGAAAAATCTGAGCTAAAACTACATTTTATTAGAAAAAACTTAGATTTTCATTTTCACTGCCTAATTCCACTAAATTCAGCAAAAAAACCTGTGGGGTCAAAATGCTCACTATACCCCTCAATAAATTCCTTCAGGGGTGTAGTTTTAAAAATGGAGTCACTTTTGTGTGGTTTCCACTGATTTGGTCCCTCAGGGGCTTTGCAAATGCGACATGGCACCGAAAACCATTCCAGCAAAACTTGAGCTCCAAAAGCCAAATGGAGCTCCTTCCCTTCTGAGCTCTGCCGTGTGTTCAAACAGCAGTTTATGACCACATATGGGGTATTGCCGTAATCGGGAGAAATTTCTTTTCAAATGTTGGGGTGCTTTTTTTCTTTTATGCCTTGTAAATATTGAAGATTTCTACATTTCATTGGAAAAAATTTAGATTTTTAATTTTTAAATCCTAATTCCACTAAATTCATCAAAAAAACCTGCTGGGTTAAAATGCTCACTATACCCCTTGATAAATTCCTTGAGGGGTGTAGATTGCCAAATGGTGTGTTTTTTTTGGGGGGTTCCACTGTTTTGACACCACAAGACCTCTTCAATTCAGACATGGCGCCTCAAATATATTCTAATAACATGGAGGCTCCAAAATCCACGAGGTGCTCCTTTGCTTCTGGGGCTGGTGCTTCAGTCCAGTAGCACACTAGGGCCACATGTTGGATATTTCTAAAAAACTATAGAATCTGGGCAATAAATATGGATTTGCGTTTCACTGGTAAAATGTACTGTGTTACAGAAAAAAATTAATTAAAACAGATTTTCAGCAAACAAAAATATTTTTCAATTTCACCTCCACATTGCTTTAATTCCTGTGAAACACCAAAAGGGTTCAAAAACTTTCTAAATACTGTTCCGAATACTTTGAGGGGTGCATTTTTTAAAATGGGGTATTTTATAGGGGGTTCCTAACATATAAGGCCATCAAAGCCGCTTCAGAACTGAACTGGTCCCTGAAAAAATAGCCTTTTGACATTTTCTTGAAAATATGAGAATTCGCTGCTAAACTTCTAAGCCTTATAACATCCTGGAAAAATAAGAATGTTCAAAAAACAATGCCAACATAAAGTAGACATATGGGAAACGTTGACTAGTAACTATTTTGTGTGGTAAAACTATCTGTTTTACAACTAGATACATTTAAATAGAGAAAAATGCTAATTTTTGCCAATTTTCTCAAAATTTTGCTCTTTTTCACAAACAAACACTAAATGTATCGACAAAATTATACCACTAACTTAAACTACAATGTTTCATGAGAAAACAGTCTCAGAATCGCTTGAAAAAACAAAAGCATTCCAAAGTTATTATCACATAAAGTGACATGTCAGAATTGAAAAAAAAATGACCTGGTCCATTAGGTGAAAACAGGCTGTGTCCTTAAAGAGGCTCTGTCACCAGATTTTGCAACCCCTATCTGCTATTGCAGCAGATAGGCGCTGCAATGTAGATTACAGTAACGTTTTTATTTTAAAAAAACGAGCATTTTTGGCCAAGTTATGACCATTTTTGTATTTATGCAAATGAGGCTTGCAAAAGTCCAAGTGGGCGTGTTTAAAGTAAAAGTCCAAGTGGGCGTGTATTATGTGCGCACATCGGGGCGTTTTTACTACTTTTACTAGCTGGGCGTTCTGACGAGAAGTATCATCCACTTCTCTTCAGAACGCCCAGCTTCTGGCAGTGCAGACACAGCCGTGTTCTCGAGAGATCACGCTGTGACGTCACTCACTTCCTACCCCAGGTCCTGCATCGTGTCGGCCACATCGGCACCAGAGGCTACAGTTGATTCTGCAGCAGCATCAGCGTTTGCAGGTAAGTAGCTACATCGACTTACCTGCAAACGCCGATGCTGCTGCAGAATCAACTGTAGCCTCTGGTGCCGATGTGTTCTCGCTCGTCCGACACGATGCAGGACCTGTGAGTGACGACACAGCGTGATCTCTCGAGAACACGCTGTGTGTCTGCACTGCCAGAAGCTGGGCGTTCTGAAGAGAAGTGGATGATACTTCTCGTCAGAACGCCCAGCTAGTAAAAGTAGTAAAAACGCCCCGATGTACGCACATAATACACGCCCACTTGGACTTTTACTTTAAACACGCCCACTTGGACTTTTGCAAGCCTCATTTGCATAAATACAAAAATGGTCATAACTTGGCCAAAAATGCTCGTTTTTTAAAAATAAAAACGTTACTGTAATCTACATTGCAGCGCCGATCTGCTGCAATAGCAGATAGGGGTTGCAAAATCTGGTGACAGAGCCTCTTTAAAGGGAATGTGTTGCCAGCAAAACATGTTTTTTTTTATTTAGTTAAACAATTAGTGTGTAGGTGATTAAACATTGTTCTAATTTTTATTATTTTTTTCACGAGTCAGGAAATATTATAAATTGGATTCAATTTATAATATTTCCCAGCACTGGTCACTAGATGGAGCACTTCCCAAAATTGCAGCATTGCATGTGGTAAAGCAACCACATTGCTTTATGCTGCAAAATTGGGAAAAAATCCCTCGCTCTAGTGAGCTCTCAGAATCCCCCCCTCCTTTATCCTGGCTAGTGCTGGGAGAAACGAGGGGTTTGAACGGTCTAACCTCCTTCACTGTGTGTCGCCATTTTTTTAGCTAACACAGTGTAGAAGGTTTACATACACTAGTAAAACACACTGAAACACGAACATACATAGAAATCACTTACCTGCTCCAGTCGCCGCCGCTCCCTCTGGTCCGTCCGCTCCGTCTACTGCCGCTGCTCCATGTGCACAAGTCCGGAAGCCGCGACCGGAAGTAGTAATCTTACTGCCCGGCCGCGACTTCCGGTCCACAGGAAAATGGCGCCGGACGGCGCGCATTTCAAATCGGACTGTGTGGGAACGGCGCATGCGCCGTTCCCACACACACGGCGTACACCAAAGTGGATGGAACGGGCCCCGTTCGCAGTCCCTATGGGACTGGAGCTGCCGTATTCCATGTCTGTATGTGTCGTTAATCGACACATACAGAAATGTAAAAAAAAATGGCAGCCCCCATAGGGAAGAAAAAGTGTAAAAATAGAAAAAAGTAACACACAAACACACAAATAAATATAAACGTTTTTAATAAAACCCTAACATAAAACTGATATAAAAAAAAAAATGTTGGTGACACTGTTCCTTTAAGGGGTTAAAGAGGTGATTATCAAAGCACTTGTGTTTGAAAACCAGGAAGGGGATGGCCCCCAACACATCTGCTGAAAACTAGGGCGCCTGTATTGTACCAGGGCAACACTTTCCCGGCATTGTTCCCCAAACTGCAAAGAAGTGAAGATCCCAAAAAAAGGTGCAGAGTGTGTAGCAAAAGGAGGATGAGAAAGGACACCACTTATCAGCGCGACACCTGCCCCGAAAAACCTGGCCTGTGCATAAAGGATTGCTTCAAGGCGTATCACAAATCTATGGATTATTAATTTTATTATTTATCTACCCTTTTATTATATTCTGATTTGCTTTTTACAACTTACACATGCCCCCACATTATAAATTGAAATAACAGTAAATACGGCCTAATTCAATTTAATTCAGCATAAAAACCTGTGGGGTCAAAATGCTAACTACACCTTTAGATAGGTTCCTTGAGGGTGTAGCTTCCTAAATGGGGTCACTTTTGGGGTGTTTCCACTGTTTTGGCCCCTCAGGGGCTTTGCAAGTGCGACATCGTGTCACAAATCAATCCAGTAAAATCTGAATGCCAAATAGCACTTCTTCCGTTCTAAACCCTGCCGTGTGTCCAAATAGCAGTTTATAACCACATATGAGGTATTGCCATAATCACAAGAATTTGCTTTACAAATGTTGGGGTGTTTTCTCCTTTAGATTTTCATTTTTACGGCCTAATTCCACTAAATTGAGCAAAAAAACTGTTGGGTCAAAATACTCACTATACCCCTCTATGGATTCCTTGAGGGGTGTAGTTTGCTAAATGGTTTATTTTTTTGGGGTGTTTACACTGTTTTGGCACCACAAGGCCTCTTCAAACCTGACATGGTGCCTAAAATATATTCTAATAAATAGGAGGCCCCAAAATCCACTAGGTGCTCCTTTGCTTCTGAGGCCTGTGCTTCAGTCCATTCCCACACTAGGGCCACATGTGGGATATTTCTATAAACTGCAGACTCTGGACAATAAATATTGAGTTGCATTTCTCTGGTTAAACCTTTTGTGTTACAGAAAATTATGGAATAAAACAGATTTTCTGCAAAAAAAAAGAAATTTGCTGCACTTCCTGTGGAGCGCCTAAAGGGTTAAAAATCTTTCTAAATGCTGTTTTGAATACTTTGAGGGGTGCAGTTTTAAAAATGATGTCATATATGGGGGGTTTATAAAATATAAGGCCCTCAAAACTGAACGGGTCCCTAAAAAATTTAATTTGGACATTTTCTTGAAAATGTGAGAAATTGCAGCTAAAGTTCTAAGCCTTGTAACGTCCTAGAAAAATAAAAGAATGTTCAAACAATTATGCCAACATAAAGTAAACATATGGGAAATGTTAACTAGTAAGTATTTTGTGTAGTATTACTATCTGTTTTAGAAGCAAGAACATTTACATTTAGAAAAATGCTAAACACTGAATATATCAACCAAATTTTACCACTAACTTAAAGTACAATGTGTCACGAGAAAACAGTCTCATAATCACTTGAAAAAATAAAAGCATTCCAAAGTTATTACCACATAAAGTGACATGTCAGATTTGAAAAAAGTGGCCTGGTCCATTAGGTGAAAACAGGCTCTGTCCTTAAGGGGTTAAGGGGATTTTACAAGGAACAGCTTTTCACCATTTTTTTATGCCATTTATATCCATTTATAATGTCCCATTTAAACCTCTCTTCTGAAGAGTAAATCAATATATTTCTTTTAATCATTATTTATAACTAAGATTCTTTAAGACCCAGATCAGTTTTGTTGCTCTTCTCTAGGGCATATTTTCTATTCACTGGTGCCCAGAACTACATATTCCAGATGAGGCCGCACTAATGCTTTGTGAAGTGGTAATATTATGTACCTGTCCTACGAGTCCATGCATCTTTTAATACATGACAGTATCCTACTGGCTTTAGATGCAGCTGATTGACATTGCATGCTGTTCTTTAGTCTATGATCTACAAGTATTCCCAGGTCCTTCTCTACTAGTGACTCTCCTAGTTTTACAATTCCTAGGACATATAGTGACTACAAATTATTAGTACCCAGTTAAATAACTTTACATTTATCCACATTGAATCTCATTTGAAAATTGGATGCCCAAACTCTTAGTGTGTTTAAGCCAGCTTGTAACATGTAAACATTTTCCATAGAGTGTATTACATTATATAGCTTGGTGTAATCTGCAAAAATAGAAACAGTTCAGGAAACTATCTTCCTCATTGACTACTTCCGGCACTGGTAGTAACTAGTGCTGGCAGTAGTGGTAACTTCCATATCTTTAAATTATCTAAGGCTCAAATCTTTTTTTCACTATTATAAGAAACTGATATTAGCAGCATTAATGTCCTGTTTGGACAACCCGCACTTAGAACATGGCTTCCCCTTCAATTAGGCTATAGCTGCTGGAGCCTTGACACTCAGGCGTGTGATGCATGGGAGCCTGATGTATATGTTTAAGCATAATCAGAAGACATCTCTGCTCATCCATGCCTTTCAGTCATCAACTGTTGAGAGGCTACTTCAGCTAATAGGTCCTGAGTGAGGGAGCACACCTAGTAGGTAAACATACGTTAAAATGACATCTGTAAAGGGCTTGAATCAAAGTACACAGTCCCTTTACGATGCAGTTCTGACATTTGCAGACCAGAAATACTAGAAAGTATGACAAGGGCAAGATGGTGCAGAACTGCAGGATGACTAGAATACAAATAACTACAAATTGGTGAGAGGGTTAAATACTGGAAATAGTTCAGGGAAAGAAGAAACATGTAAAGGAAAAAGATTATTGTGCTGTCATGTCTTTACAATGCATTTTACTTGGTGCTATACCTGTGAATGGTATACAAGTAATTAAAAAAAACAAAAAACTAACTAACTACTACTACTACTACTACTACTACTACTACTACTACTACTACTACTACTACTACTACTACTACTACTGCTACTACTACTACTACTACTACTACTACTACTATAAAGTTTGCTTGTGAGTGGTTGCTGTGATGACATTATTTTCTTTTATAGTTTATTATACATTTTGAACAATCTAGAGCTGCCAAGTTGAAATTATATAAAGGTCTTGCTGCATACACTTGTTATACTTTGTATAACTTTATTTAACTTTTTATTACATAAATCCCAGTGTACATGAATTCCAGATTACATCTCTTATCTGTTCTTACCATTGTAGAAATATATTTTGGTACAATAAAGGGGTTTTCTTATAAACAACATTTATCACCTATCCACAGGATAGGTGATAAATGTCTGATCGATGGGGGTCCAAACACAGGGACTCCCAGCGATCACAAGAATGCAGGTCCCTTAGTCTCCTGTGTGAATGTGAGTGGTAGTTCGCCAGTTCCATAGACAGTGAATGGAGCATAGGTCACACATGCACACTACTGCTCTATTCACACAAAGGATTCGGGGACTGCATTCTTGTGATTGGTGGGGGTACCAGCGGTTGAACTCCCAGAGATCAGACATTTATCACCTACACACACTTAATTTCTTCAGAGTTTTTGAACGTTTCTAAAAAGTACCATGAACTGGTTTTTCATTGCAAATTTTACAACTGTTTTTGGTGGCATTTTTTTATTTTGTAACATGTTGAATGTGCGTTTTTTCTGCCGTTTTTTTTATTTAGTGTCATTTTGTACAGGCATTTTTTTCTGCCTTTTTTTTAAGTCCTATAGAGAAGTCTAAGGAAAAAAAGACAAGAAAAACGTTCGTACCCAGCGCATGATCCATTTTGAAAAAAAGAACACTGACCCCAAAAAAACACAAACCGAAATGCTTTGTATGTAGTTTTTTCTATATTTCACTATAGACTTTAAAGTAAAATATGGCCACTGCGGTTTTTTGTTAAAGAATGGCATATAAAATGTGAATTCAGCCAAAAGGTGGCCGTAGACCAGGGGTCTCAAGCACGCAGCCCGTGGGCCGCATGCAACCCCTGAGGCTGTCATCTGCGGCCCGAGGGACACAGAGCCGCTAGTATCGGCTCTGCTCCGGGACTCTGTGGAATTCCCTGACATTGCTGTCCATATACGGACAGTGTTGTCATTGTCTTCCCCAGAGCGGAGTCCCGGGCAGAGCGCTAGTATCAGCTCTGCTCTGGGACTCTGTGGAATTCCCTGACATCGCTGTCCATATATGGACAGTGTTGTCAGGGTCTTCCCCAGAGCGGAGTCCCGGGCAGAGCGCTAGTATCGGCTCTGCTCCGGGACTTTGTGGAATTCCCTGACATCGTCATCCATATATGGACAATTTTGTCAGGGTCTTCCCCAGAGCGAAGTCCCGGGCAGAGCGCTAGTATCGGCTCTGCTCCGGGACTCTGTGGAACTCCCTTAAATCGCTGTCCATATATGAGGGAGCCCCAATGGAGCTGTCTAATGAGGGTGTGTGTGGCACTATCTACAAGGGGTGTGTGTGGCATTATCTACAGAGGTCACTGTACAGCATCTACAGTGGGCACTGTGGCACTATCTACAAGGCGTGTGTGTGGCAGTATCTGCAGAGGGAACTGTGGCAGCATCTACTGAGGGCACTGTGGCAGTATCTAAAGGCACTGTGGCAGCATCTACAGAGCGCACTCTGGCAGCATTTACAGAGGGCACTGTGGCAGCATCTACAGGGGGCACTGGCATTATCAAGAGGTGTGTGGCAGTATCTACAGAGGGCACTGGCAGCATCTACAGAGGGCACTGGCAGCATCTACAGAGGGCACTGTGGCAGTATCTATAGAGGGCACTGTGGCAGTATCTACAGAGGGCACTGTGGAAGTTTCTACAGAGGGCACTGTGGAAGTATATACAGAGGGCTCTGTGGCACTATCTAAGAAGGGGCTGCCCAATTTTCACATTTGTGTGTCTGCCAAACGCTGCCAACTGAGCCACTGGACTGCATTTAGCAACACTTAAAGAGGCTCTGTCACCACATTATAAGTGCCCTATCTTGTACATAATGTGATCGGCGCTGTAATGTAGATTACCGCAGTGTTTTTTGTTTTGAAAAACTATCATTTCTGACGGAGTTATGACCTATTTTAGCTTTATGCTAATGAGTTTCTTAATGCCCAACTGGGCGTGTTTTACTTTTTGACCAAGCTGGAAAACTGGATTGTTGAAATAAGCATGTGGAGAAATCTCGCAAATTTCCGTTAAGTTTAAACCTAGCGATATTATTATAGTAATGTAGTATTATAGTAATGTAGTATTATAGTAAAAGAGCATTATTATAGTAGTTCAAATAACTAATTGATTAACAATAATTTTGTATTGTATCAAATTTGAAAGTAATGCGGCCCATCAACTTCCCATTTTTTCTATATGTGGCCCACTTAACCGGCCGAGTTTGAGACCCCTGCCGTAGACATTAGTCTGTTGCTGGTTGAAATTAATTTCAGTAAGCAAGTTTCACAATCCATTCACCAATTAATATACTTATAAAACTCAGTCGAACATGTATTTTATTTCTGTGGAGCAAAGAGCTGTTGGACACTTTTATTGCTGTTCATCTCAGTGTAGCCCAAAATTTTTTGTAAAACAGATGGTTCTCCTTTTTCAATCAGAATGCAGATCCAACAGGGTGTTAGCCAAAAAAGATTGCCCACAAGGGTGTAACTGGAAATTGCTAGGCCCCATATCAAGATTTTGAATACCCGTACCCCCGAGCATTTACTAAAACCATGTGAAAGTTAGGGTACACTTGATGGCAGGGTTGAAAAAAAAAAAGTAGTAATAAAACCCACAACTTCTGTATCTCCAAGCATGGCTTGACATATGATCAGAGCATTCTGGGTCAATTGTACCGCACACACCATTAGCCCCATAAGTAGAAAATGCCGGATGGGGGCATGGAAGGCATCAAACCCCATACAAAACCCCAAAATAAATGCAGACCCAAACCCCTAAATAGATACCAGCCCCTTGACCAGACCCCATAATTCAGACCCCTAAATAAATTAATACCCGAGACACCTAAATTAGTTCAGACCTTAGATATGACCAAAAAACTAAAGTCAGACTCCAGACTAGACCCATCTATTTGCTTACCTCTCCTCATTTCCGTCTTGTCTACACTTCCGGGCACCACCGCACACAAACGCATGATGCCGGCCAGTGTCAGGGGCCAATGTGCTTGACCCCCCTGACTGAGATGCTTAATGTGGCAAAAGGACCTGGGGACCCCCTAGCAGTTGAGTCCTGGTTTTCACTGCTACTGCTGCCCATAGATGTAACAATCACGAACAATTACCTTCTTAAACTGTTGAAACTCTTTAACATATTTCACGTCGATTAATGCTAAATGCTACAATTGTTTCATGTAGGATGTTTACGTTTACAAGATATTTCCCACAATAAGAATTATTTTCCATTGGAAAAATCTTCTGTATTGCGGGAAATATCTTTTATTGCCTGCCTCATTCCCATCAGCATTCTGATTTGAAAAATCCCAAGATGCTTATGGTATCCTGACCATATCTTTCTACGACCAGCTTTAGGGACAAGCACTATATAAAACGTAACATACATTGCCTGCTAGAGTAATAAACTAGTTAAAACATATAAGTTGTCTTTTGAAAACTCTAAGGAGTGTTCACTTTGATTTTAGGGTAGATATAGGAAGGAAACCTTTGACACTCCAGATGTTGTGGAGTTGCCTTTCCCTTGATGAGCAGGTTCTTGCTAAGCTATATTGCCCTTGATGTGGCATCATTAGAGATGACTGTCCTTACTCTATTATGTAATGCAAACTCAGATATTATAGGTCATTTTTGTTAGTTCAAGTGAGCATATGGAGTGCAGTCACTACCACAACATACAGGGATTGCCGCGGATGACTGGAAAAAAGCTGGTGCTCTTAGCTTTAGCATGTCCTGTTACTTACTATGTGTTGTTGCTTGCTAGGTTGAAGAGACAGCCACATGCAAGTAATTAGATCTAGTTTCCTCTAGTCAAACTGTCAGGTCTGCATCCTCTGCAAGGACTCTTGTATTTTAATCCCATGGGCGTCTTCCCTGCAATTTGTTTATAGGACACTTTAAAGAACTGAACAAAAATAAACTTCATGCAACACATATACGAAATTGTGGGAAATTGAAAAAAGAAAGCAGAAGAAGGAATTTTGACGTTATTCAAGGTTGAGAGGCTTAGTGCCATGAAAAGTGACTGACGTGTGAAAAGGAGCTACAATTAGTTCTTTCCCCCAGCACTTGCATTCAGTCAAGGGTCACTCCTTCAGCAAGCTGAAACCTTGAGCATAATGTGTTGTGACATTTGGAGACGATGAAGAATAATTCCTATATTCCGAGTTGCTGCTGCTTCCCCACTAACCCTGACACATCAGGCTGGCTGTCATTGTATCATCTTTCTGCCACGATGTACAAGAGTTTGTGCAATTCTCAGTAGGTAGCGTAAAGGGTCATCTCTTCCAGCAAATGGTTTTTTAAGGATATTTTTGAAATGGTGCTTAACAGCCCGCTGAAGGGGAAGTCAAACAGAGAGAAAGGAAAAACCATTAAATGAAATAATGCACTAGAGATGTGATTTTTTTTTAGAGCAGACATAAAGAAAATACCAGGACTTCGAATGGGCCACTTCGGCAAAAGCAGAAATAAGAAACACAGCATAATTTATGAGTGTTCCGGGCAAAAGATGACTATATAGATTTTCTTAAGGCATTAAATTAATGTGCCATAAAAATACTTTAACATTTATACTTGGCAATGCTTGATATATTTTCCTTGCTTTGTCTTTTGCAGATTTTGCTAAGACGATATAATAAAAAAAGTATACCAAAGGACGCACATATGGCTTATTTGTTTAGTCCTGTAAAGAGACTTCAGTCATTCTTTCATTCATGTTAGGCTATGTTAACATATGCGCTAGGTTTTTCATTATTGTGTTCCATCATACTATTGGAATAACGAGAAAAATGGAAGTGCCTGATCCATCGAATGACGGACTCCAATGGCACCCAACGGAATCCAGTGACTTTAATGGGTTTCATGGGGTTTCCTTCTTGGTTTCTGTTGTTCTGCCAGACAAAATAGCGCTGAATTCTAATGGCGCCTCCAAAGCAGATGTGAACATTATGCTGCTCATTTAGCCATTAACACATATATAGACTTTGAAATCTCAGTTTACATTTTTAATATATGGTTTCATTGAGACCATAATTGATCCGTCATCGGATCAGATTTATTTCTAGATTTGAAATTCGTCAATTTGCATCAGTTCTATCAGGATGAGTTTTTTCCACAGAACCCAAAAATATATATCCTATTTGCACTACCATTCAAAAGTTTGGGGTCACCCAGACAATTTTGTGTTTTCCATGAAAACTCACACTTATATTTATCAAATGAGTTGCAAAATGACTAGAAAATATAGTCAAGACATTGACAAGGTTAGAAATAATGATTTTTATTTGAAATAATTTTCTCCTTCAAACTTTGCTTTCGTCAAATAATGCTCCATTTGCAGCAATTACAGTATTGCAGACCTTTGGCATTCTAGCTGTTAATTTGCTGAGGTGATCAGGAGATATTTCACCCCATGCTTCCAGAAGGCCCTCCCACAAGTTGGATTGGCTTGATGGGCACTTCTTGCGTACCATACGGTCAAGCTGCTCCCACAACAGCTCTATGGGGTTGAGATCTGGTGACTGCTCTGGCCACTCTATTACAGATAGAATACCAGCTGCGTTCTTCTTCCCTAAATAGTTCTTGCATAATTTGGAGCTGTGCTTTGGGTCATTGTCCTGTTGTAGGATGAAATTGGTTCCAATCAAGCGCTGTCCACAGGGTATGGCATGGCGTTGCAAAATGGAGTGATAGCCTTCCTTATTCAAAATCCCTTTTACCTTGTACAAATCTCCCACTTTACCAGCACCAAAGCAACCCCAGACCATCACATTACCTCCACCATGCTTGACAGATGGCGTCAGGCACTCTTCCAGCATCTTTTCAGTTGTTCTGCATCTCACAAATGTTCTTCTGTGTGATCCAAACACCTCAAACTTCGATTTGTCTGTCCATAACACTTTTTTCCAATCTTCTTCTGTCCAATGTCTGTGTGCTTTTGCCCATATTAATCTTTTCCTTTTATTAGCCAGTCTCAGATACGGCTTTTTCTTTGCCACTCTGCCCTGAAGGCCAGCATCCCGGAGTCGCCTCTTCACTGTAGACGTTGACACTGGCGTTTTGCTGGTACTATTTAATGAAGCTGCCTGTAATGATGGGGGTAGGGAAACAGACAAGTGAGCCCTAATCTACCCGCCACTCAGTCCCTGCCTACTTGCAACGACCCGCCCTAGGGGACAACTGGGCGACGGTCCCTACGCTCAATAAGTGCACGACAGACAAACAGACAAGGGTACACAGAAGCAAGGGAAAAGGGGCAGTTGCCCACGGCAACACCGTGAGCAACAAGAGTGGTGAACGAGCCGAGTCAAACCAGGAGTGTACGAGGTACCAAACGCAGAGCAGGAGAGTAGTGAACAAGCCGAGTCAAACCAGGAGTGTACGAGGTACCAAACGCAGAGCAGGAGAGTAGTCAGTAAGCCAGGGTCAATATGAAGCAGGGTCAAATAGTTCAAGAAGCTGCAGCAGGGCCAGGAAACCAAACGAGAAGAATCACAAGCAAGGAGGAACAGGAAAGGCAGGTATAAATAGACAGAGGGCGGGAGTAGTGTATCTCCCATTAAAAATATTCAAAAACTTTCATTGAAGTCAGTGGTTGACTTGATGGCAACGAATGGCAAAAATAAAGATTCTCCCCAATTAACTTAAATGGAATACTATAATACTATAGGGTATATTTTTTTTGTGGGACAGGTGCAATGAGCTTGATCCTGGCCTTATTTAAGTTTAATTGCTTTAGGCTGTGTACATGGCAGTGTATTCTTTTATTATTTTCTATATGGTGTTTTAGATTCCAGGCAGCCCCTATATATTGCAGTCACAGAGCCTATATATTATATTGCATACTGACACACAAATAATTGGGGAGGGGGAAATATTACTATGCCAACAGGTAGATTCAAGTCTAGAAAATTGCAATATTTATTCATCTTACATTGTAATTCATCCTCCCACTTTCCATTGTGCTATAGCATGGCTTGAAACTCCTAAGGTTCTTACCACATTTCGTGACTATGTTTACAGTTGAATTGAGAAATACTGTTGACGACAGTTGAGGAAACTGTACCCTGATGTATCCGCCAAACATGAAAAATTAACACTTTTTTTTATTTTATTTTTTAAACACTGGTTTTCAAATAAACAGATTGTAACTGCATGGCACATAGTCTAAAGGACATTTGCTACACCAGCTAAGACATAGTAAAAGTAACTGTTGGCATTAAACAGATGGAAAAAGGGCCCCTTTATTACAGATAATCAGAAAGAGAAACAATGACAGTCAGGAGGAAATTATAGGTCTCTTAGGGGTGGGTGAGAAATAAAAGGGTTATCCAGGATTTTAAAATTGATGGTCTATCCTTAGGATAGGCCATCAGTTGGAGTCCGTCTCTGACCCCCCCCCCCCCCACCGATCAGCTGTTTAAAGGTGCCTTGGTGCTTGTACGAGCGCTGCAGCCTTTTCATTTTTTATATCGGTTTCATTTATGTTCATACTTGGACATGCCATTATGTTCGTAGCGGCTGGGCAAGGTATTACAGCATTATCCAATTTAAGTGACTGGGAGAGCAAATTAAGGGATCTTTTGGCTGTGGATTCCAAAATCTGGCGCCATTGCTGCTCCGTTAGTTGGGCACCCAGGTCTTTTTCCTATTTGGCTATATAGGTGAGGGTGATATTAGAGTTAAATTGCAACATGTCAGAATATAATACCGAGATAAGGCACGGGGCATGAGGAGCAGTGCGGCACCTAAGTAAAAAAGGAGAGAGGGATAGTTGCCGGGATGCACTATTAAGAAGCGTGGAAATTAAGTTTTTAATCTGCAAATATCTGAAGATTTCATTAAAAGGGTTGTTTTCCTTCTGCAGAGTGGGGAAAGGTATGACACCACCTATTGCTAAGCATTTGTAGAGGGTCATTAGCATCAATGATGCCCACTCGTTGAAAGGGTAAGGGAGGACTGAGCTAGAGGGAACATGTGGGTAGCAGACAGGTAGCAGGGGCTGTTTAGGGAAGATAAGGTTAGAAGAATGACTTTAAGGGGGTGTCTTATAATAGTGTGAGAGATTTTAGTCCAAAAGGAGTGGGGGGTCCAATGTAAAGCATGAAGAGTGGACAGGGCGCATTCCGGTATCTCTAATGCTATCCACAAGGGTGTTTCAGTGGCGGCGTGGTACTTAGCAATAGGGGAAATTTGTGCTGCATAATAGTTATTAGTTAATAGTGATACTCGAAACACCCAATCCAACATTCAGTTTGTGCCTTTATAAAGTAGGTATATCACTCTGAGAATAATGCCATTCCAGATCAATTTAAGGATCAGGCGCTGTATAGTCCTCAGGTAATAGCCTGGCACCCGATAAGCACCCGAAGTAATATAACAACTTGGGTCGAAATGTCATTTTGACCGCATATATGCGACTTAACAGTGCAATGTTGTATCTACTCCACTTTTCCCAGTAATTTTCTAAGGTGTATCAGAAGGGAGGGGGGGGGGGGTAGTTAGCTGTATAAAGTGATTGAACATGGTTGGCTAATCCACAAGTAATTTAGGTGGAATGTAAGCCATGGAAATGAAAAGTCAGATTTAAGAGCCACTACTGTAGAGAGCAACAAAGCTAGGTTAAATGCTCATGGATTTGTCTAGAGCACATGTGAAATGTTAAATACTTTTGTGTCAAAAAAGACAAAAGTATAATAGGTATGATACTAGAGCACATGCAAAGAAGAATTGGGTATAGGGGAGGGCAAGGCAACATAGAGAGAACAATGTGGAGAAATTAGTCTCTTGCAAGCAGGCCACATCGGCATGAATACTATGGTAATAACGGAATGCTTTGGACCTCTTGTTTAGCGAGCTCAGGCCTTGCACATTGTGCAATACTTATGTTAAGGGCATGTGGAGGGTAGTGTGAAACTATCGATCAGTATAGAGTCATTATTGACTTGTATAGTTCATGGACCTGTAGCGACATAGGTGTGCTGGAAGTGGGACCCTAGGAAACCCAGCCAATCGAAATAGGTAAGAATTAAGAGCAGTAAGGGTGGTGACACAAGGAGAGGGATAAGGGTAGGGAACATTGACAATGGTAATTCCCACGACAGTCTGAGGAAGGGTGGCAGTGCACCTGAATGCACTGCATTGATGAGCAGGCATGTTGTAGAATCTCTAAGTAGAGCTTCAAAGCACATCTCTTGGGTAGTGTAAAAGGAGCCATGTCAGGAAATACTTGGTACATGTGTCCTTGAAAAGACAAGGAAGTGATATTACGGGCAGCTAGCAGTAATTCTTCCTTGGTGCAGCAGAGATGTAACTTTGTGATGTCACAGGGAGGGGGTCCCACAACTTTCTTAGCTGTCAAGGCTCAGTGAACCCTTTCTATTTCAAGACACTTCAACTGAGATAATAGGAGCAAGTTCTTGAAATAGCGCCATGACTGTGGATTGCAGATGCACAATGTGCTTGGGCAGCCCCCTTATACGAACATTGCCCTTTCTGGCCCCAATCTCAAAGTCCTCCAGTTTGTTGTGAAGTTGCAAGTTTTCATCCTAGGCTTCCAGGAGGTCTTATTGGAGTAAGGAGGTCCTGTTCAGCTCCCTTCTGAAGTAGGGCATGGAACTGCTGCAGCATGCTTGCGGGTTCAGATGATCTCAATCTTAGCCTGTGCCTTACAGGGAATCCTTCTGGGGATAAATGGCAGGACTCAGCAGTCTTGCAGTAAGCACTGTGCGGTCTCTTCCAAAAGCAGAAAATCCAGTGCCATGTTGGAAGCACTTCCGGGCAGCTGAATGGAAGAAACAGACATAACTAACAAATGATTACTAGAATTTTTTACAATTTATAATGAGAGGACAATATGAGGATTTATTATTAATTGGTGATTTTTAAAAAAAATAAAATGCAATTAAATGTTGGTTTTTCTTTGCATTATAACATATACTCTTCACACACAAATATATTTGCTGCTTTATTGTCCATCTCCTATATAAACATTCTTAACGGGAACGACGGTGGCTCACTGGCTACCACTGTTGCTCTGCGGTTATGGAATTCTGGGTTTGAATCCAACCAAATGGCAAGTCTACAATATGTATGTTCTCCCTGTATTTGATACTCCGATTTCATCACACACTTAAAAAATAATATATTTTTGATATTTGGCCCTAGTGTGAGTGCGTAGAGATAGGGGAATTAGATTGTGCACCCAATTGGGGACAGGGACTGATGTGTATGATGACACTCTCTGTACAGCATTGCAGAATATTTTGTCGCTTTATAACCAAAATAAATAAATACATATTAGAATTAGACAATGCACATATTTATGTAATTAGTATATATTCTAAAGGTACCGAGACAGAATCTGTGTGTCTATGTACTAACAAACAATTGTTAGTTTATATGCATAGTCTATATTCTGCTTATAATGTAATTCAGAACTGGTAAACCAGTGCCTGGAAGAGAACAGGTTAAGAAAAGCTACAACGTGTCTAGATTATTCTAATGATTGGAACACTCTTTTTGTCCGATAAACAATTATGATGGAAACAAGTAAACGTTAAGGAGTTTAGCGTCCTAATGATGTTTGATTGGACGTGTACTCGGCTCTGTCTTGGTAGAGATGGCTGCACAGCAAGCAAAAGCTCTGACGTGAGACATTTAACCAATGCCAGCTGTGTGCTGCAGGAGATGAAAGCACAAAATCAGACAGGATAAGTACAGTATTAGTGTGGGATACGCCACTCATTGCTGATTTAAATTACTGTTTTCACTTCCTGAACTTATGGGAGACTAGGGATGTGAAGCAAAAAACGAAAGAAGCTTATGCATGGCCGGTTTTCCCAGATAGGGCTGGAAGAACATTTTATTGACTATGGCTAAAACCAATGTCTCCGGATCTCTGTCTGCACTAACTCCATCTAGCACAGAGCCTCTTCCATATTCAACGTCCACAAGCCACATTTCATACAGTGACATAGATGTGGTGAATATTTTGTTCCTGTAGGTGTGAATGCCAAAGAGGCCATTTGGATGAGGTCATTGTCTAAATGTAGTTCAAGTTTAATTCCTTAATAGAGGCCCTTATTCCTCTACAAACTGCTCCATCCTTCTGCTGTGCTTTAAAATAAATTTTCTCCTGCAAACAGATACTAACAGAGGGTTTCATGTTCCAACACAAACCGCCACTAGCAGAAAATCATACGAGTTGCTGGGTGTTACAACACTGTGCTCCATTCATGAACAAACCTGGTATGCCATATCCATGGAATCTATCCACACTAAAAAGGTATCCATTACAGAGCTTGCCACTTTGATTTGGCCGATGTTAGGCAGGAATTAAACCCAAGAACAAGAGCAAGTCTGCAACGTGTGTAGAATCATCCCATTCTGCGATGGATGTGGTGTGTTAACAAGAATGCTACTATGAAATCCTGTAAATAGTGACAGGTACCATATTATGCGTCACCATGGAAAGTCTCAGATAAATCAGATATCCCCAGTCCTTGCCCTGTCAAATAAATGAACCTGCACAACTATAATTTGACATGATTTTCAAACCTACCAGACAGACAAAACCCAGGATAACCCACGCCCTTCCTCCCCCTGCTGATGACCCTGTCTATACTCATACATACAAAAAAAAACGCTTTACTTTTTCAGGTACTGCTACCAAACAGAGTTGGACTCTACACTGAGCTTTACTTCAAATTTTGACTATTAATAGTATTTGTAATGATGGGGGTAGGGAAACGGACAAGTGAGCCCTAATCTACCCGCCACTCTGTCCCTGCCTACTTGCAACGACCCGCCCTAGGCGACGGGGTACAACTGGGCGGCGGTCCCTACGCTCAGTAAGTGCACGAGACAAACAGACAAGGGTACACAAAGCTAAGGGAAAAGGGGCAGTTGCCCACGGCAACACCGTGAGCAACAAGAGTGGTGAACGAGCCGAGTCAAACCAGGAGAGAACGAGGTACCAAACGCAGAGCAGGAGAGTAGTCAGAAGCCAGGGTCAGTATGGAGCAGGATCAAATAGTCAGAAGCTGTAGCTGGGCCAGGAAACCACACGAGAAGAATCACAAGCAAAGGAGGGACAGGAAAGGCAGGTATAAATAGACAGAGGGCGGGAGCTAGCTCCGTCTGGCCAGGCTGCGATAGGCTCTCCCACTCCTAAGCCTGCCATCCTGAGTGGTGGAAGATGGAGTCAGTCTCAGAGACATAGACTCATGTGCAGACTGATTACCTATGGGCGTATACACAGAAGTTGTGCCTGGCAGATCCTTTACAGTATTAAGTAATATTAAAAGTTTATATTTTCACTACAAATAAAGACAAAGCAAAACATTGCATACTTACTACTGTTAAATGAAGCTAATTAGGCTCTATGATTATGATCTATGCATGTATTATTCACACATCCAGGGATAAGATGTATATAAACAAACCTGTATTAATTGAGTTCTACTTACCGTACTCCATTATGTAGAAGTGCTATTATACAACCGCTAAATTGGGCAGGAAGTCTAGTGCTGAAAGTGTCAAAATGATATTCTACTGTATATAGCATTGGTGAAGTTTGTGATCTCACCACCATCACTGATTTCCAGAATAAAAGGGCCCTATGGGGAGCTTAATGTGAATGGCCATCCTTAAATATCAATTTCCATTTTTAATCTAAATAAGTCTAATTCATTTCTTAAAGAAGCACTTTTTTTTCACATATCATGCTAACTCACCAGCAGTATTCTAGCAGTTCCATTTGTTTCTTTCCAGATCAGTTGCATCTATTCATTTTGAACCCTTTAATTTTGGGAAACTGTTATGTGATCTCAGTCCGACCACTAAAATAGAGCATGCTCTTATATATGTGGACATGAGGTCACTCTCCACTGTGTAGATGACTTCCTGTGAACTACAGGATTACATAATTCCAATCAAATCCCTTCTAGCAGCTCTGAGACCCCTCCCCTCCCATCACTACCCTCCTTGTTCCTCTGTATGTCCCCTATGCATATCATGCTGCTGAAGAGATCATTTCTGCCTTATCTAAGGGACCAGGAGTGCAAAGTTATAATAGGTGAGTCTATACAATAACTGGCTGCAGAGACTCCCCTGATTCACACTAACTGTCTATACTATCTGTAAATGCTGTGTACAGAGTCCAGTGTATTTCTATTAGATTCTGCTTCTCACTGCCTTCTGTGAAAAAACTGATAGAGTCCAATCTATCACTGGCAGGAGGCCGGTAGAGCAGTGTGAAGCTGCATCACATAGGAATACACTGAAGCTTTGTATTGTGGGGACAGAAGTTCGAAGTCACTGATCTATCACTTGCTGCACTTAGATAAGACTCAGCGGAAAGTAAGTGTAATATAATGAGACTCCACCCCCTCTCTCTCTGCAAAACCAGAGGCATCATGTGAAACAGGGACGATTCTAGCTTCTATGCGGCCTGAGGCAAAGATTGAAATGACGCCCCCCCCCCCAGATGTTGATTGACATTCCACTGGCTGTTCTACATCACTAGCAGCCTCCTGCAACACTTGAAGATGCGCCATTGCCTTGTACTCCCGTGGCATGCGCGGTGTAGTGATGAAGCCGGGCAGAGTACGCCAGTAGTGCAAGGCAATGGTGCATCACAGAAAGTTGAAGGAGACTGGTAGTGATGTATAACAGCCATGGGGATTCAATCAAGCATGGAAAGGTGGGTTGGGAGGCAGGACTATGTGACTCTTCAGAATAGCAGCACCTCCCTATGACCCTTTAATGAGTGATTAGCATATAGTGTGCACCGTTTTAAAAGTTAATTTTATAGATGTATCTGCATCTGAAAAAAACATACATGTGAATGTTTAGAATATTTTTGTCATGTATTACCACATGGTGGCAGTTCAAGGGGTTAAAACTACTTGACAGGTTCCCATTAAATATACAATGTATTGAAAACAATTCTATCTTCCCTGCAATTTTGTTATTATAAATAGACCATATATAATTACAGCTCCAGCACCAAGCTCAGTACATAAATACAGCACCAGAACAAAGCTCAGTAAATAAATACAGCACCAGAACTGAGCTATGTACATAAATACAGCACCAGAACCAAGCTCAATACATATATACAACACCAGAACCAAGTTCAGTACATAAATACAACACCAGAATCAAGCTCAGTACATAAATACAGTACCAGAACCAATCTCAGTACATGAATACAACATCAGAACCAAGCTCAGTACATAAATACACCAGAACCAAGCTCAGTACATAAATACAGTACTAGAACCAAGCCCATTGCATAAATACAGCACTAAAACCAAGTTCAGTACATAAATACAGCTCCAGAACCAAGCTCAATACATAAATTCAATGGCAGAACCAAGCTCAGTATATAAATACAGCACTAGAACCAAGCTCAGTACATAAATACAGCACCAGCACAAATACAGCTCATAACAGAGATCATTCGCAAATTGAGTGTAACCCCTTCCATTTAGGTTTGTACGGTGTAAAACTACAGCACCCAGCATGGCCCAATATTCATAAGGATATGCTGGGAGTTGCTGTTTCACAAAAAAAATCTTACCACCCATCATCTCGCAGCAGATCATACAGTGACTACAGTACTGAATATAGGCAGAATAAATATTTACATTGAGTGACTCACAGGTGACGTCTTCTCAGATTCTAGCTGTTCCTTTTCCTTTTCTTCTCCATTCGGTCCAGACCTCTATGATGACTTCTCCCAGCCACGAACCATTTCTGCAGTTTGCCACTCCGATGTCTTCAGCTTCTCACTTTTCAAAGATTTCCACACCTGTAAACGAAGATAATATTCTCATGGTGCCACACACTACACCCCTAAATATAATAGCGCCACACACGGCACCTCTAATTATAACAGTGCCATACACTGTGTCCCTGACTATAATAGCACCATACACTGTGTCCCTGATTATAATAGCACCACACACTGTATCCCACACACAGTGCCCCCTGTAGAAAGTGCCCCCACATAGAGCCACCTGTAGATAGAGCCCCCTGTAGATAGTGCCCCCCATAGATCCCCCTGTAGACAGTGCCCCACATAGAGCCCCCTGTAGACAGTGCTCCACATAGAGCCCCCTGTAGACAGTGCCTCACATACATAGTGCCCCCTATAGAGCCTCCTGTAGATAGTGCCCCCATGGAGCCCATTTAGATAGTGCCATCCATAGAGCTCCGTGTAGATATTGCCCTACATAGATCCCCCTGTAGAAACTGGCCCCAATAGAGCCCCCTGTAGATAGTGCCCCCCAGAGATAGTGCCATACATAGATCCCCTGTAGATAGTGGCCCCCATAGATCCCCTGTAGATAGTGGCCCTTGTAGATAGTGCCCCACATATAGCCCCTGTAGATAGTGCCCCACATATAGCCCCCTGTAGATGGTGCCCCACATATAGCCCCCTGCAGATAGAGCCACTCACACTTTTGAATGAAAAAAAAAACACGTTTACCAACTCACCTGATCCCGTTCCCGTGCCGTCCTCTAGCAATGCAGGTCTGCTCTCTTCTGAGCAGGTCTGCTGGGGCTGAACAATTAAAGTGGCGCAATAACGTCATCGCGCCTCTTGCGTCATTAAAAGGCGCTAAATGGCAGAGCAAGGCACATTCTTGCCCTGCCATTCAGCGATGATGTCATTTAAAGGTGCTGATTGGCAGAGTTCTTTGCCCTGTCATTCAACGACGCATGCGGCACGATTCCATCGCGTCACTTGCTTCATTGAAAGGCGCTGAATGGCAGGTCACTGCCAGCGCTAATAATGCATAAAATTTTATCTGCGTCCTGTAGATGCAGATACAATTATAGTGCAGGTGGGGGTTGTGAATAGTTTCAGTGGTGCCATCGCCTCCTCAGAGAGGCAGCAGGCCACTACCTGAGGCGGGAAGCTCATCTCGCCTCATGGACGGTGCGGCCGTGATGGGAAATGTAGGCTTCATTAGGGGAACCATGTCAGAGCTAAACAAGGAACCAAATAACAGACAACCCATAAAGAGTGAGAACACAGATGTTCCCACTCGCTTAACCCCTTATTAGCCACGGTTAATAGCAAGCCAGTGCTCCAAATCCCCTGCACAGACATAGGCATAGACCTAGTTAAATGATGCAATACTGGCTCTCTGCAGCCACCCATACAGGGAGCTGACTGCATACTGTTTGATTATTGAGTAGTATGCATTAAAAGGGTTATCCGATTAATCATTTTCATACCAAAAGTCCAGAAATTCTGTTAATAGCTGTTTGAGTAATTTGCAGTTTTTCTAGCATATAAAAATACCTTTCCCAATGTTCCCTGTTTCCTCCTAAAAGTTGCAGCTGGATGGGCGACAAATGACAAGGCAATTTTTTTGATTAACTCATTCTTTACTGAAGTGAATGCAGCAAATAAACTTTAAGGGTATGTTCACACAGGGCAGATACACTGCATTAAAGTACACAGCGTATCCGGGAATCAGGGAATTCCGGACGAAGAAACCGCACCAAATTGTGGTGCAATCTTTTCAGCCGGAATGTCCACTGCGGAATACAGAAGAGAAAACAAAACATGCTTACCCTCTGTCTTCCTGCAGACCGGCCTCCCGGGATGACATTTCATCCCATGTGACCGCTGCAGCCGAAGTTTTTCTCTGAGTTGCGATTTTTGCGGCGGAATCGCAGTTTTTCCGCTGCAAAAATCGCAACATCTGCTATTGGTTATTTCACTAGACGGTACAGCACTCATGCCCGGAGGGCCAACTGGTACCACTGTTGGAGCAATCTCCTTCCTGTGAGTGTGAACTTCTCTCTCCTTACTTCTCCATTCTTTGGTGGTCCACCCCACTGCTAGGCTTCCTGTCGGCACTGCATTCTGGATATGGGCATTTCTCAAGCTAGGGTAGGCCTGCAAAACCTTTTCGTCCATCAGCATGAAGTAGGGGACCTGTAGCTCTTCCACATGAGCCACCGCTCTGCTCTGACCTCAGCGCGTGCCATAAGTTTGTTCCTCCATTAATATCATCTTCTCCCCGGCTGCTTAAGGCTCGTTTCTCCATTGCTCTGTGGCTGAGCAATAAGGTTTGTTAGTGTATATTTGAGCTATAGTGGATTCTGTCCAGTTAAACTGTGACTGACCCGGCTAGTTCCTGACCACTTATCTGCTGCCTGCCCTGACTTCTGCTGACTACACCTGCACGCTGCCTCCCCTGAACTCTGCCTCTTTTACCACGCACCCTGCATGTTGACTTAGTCCTGCATCAAGTTTATTTCTACAGTGCTAGTCAGCTGTTGCTAACAGAGACTACACCTGGTGTAGTGACCTTGGAAATTAACTGCAGTGAAGTCCAGGGGGTTAAAGGGTGAATACCGAGGAATTCTTTAGACTCCACTCCCGGTTTTAGCTCCAAAGTGAAATCAGTGACAACTTGGTAAGTTCACATCCACTAGTTAAGGTATGTGACAATCTTTTCTAATTCTTCATCAGTGGGACCACTAGCTATTTCCACAGGGTTACGTGAAAGGGCGTCAGCGTTCCCATTGCTACACCTCAGTCGGTACCATACCTTGCACTTGAACTTACTGAGCCTGGCCATCCACCGCTGCTCTAAGGCCACTTCTGTACAACTCGAAACGTCAAGTCCATGGGCTGGACTACTTTCTTGGTCACCACATGTCCCAGGTACTCAATGGTTTCTCTGAACACATGGCATTTACTGGGATTCAGTTTAGCTTGTGCTCTTCCAACTAGGTTAGCACCCAGTCCAGTCCCTCCAGATGCTCATGAAAGGTGCCCGAGAATATGATTGTGTTGTCTAAGTAGATCACTAGACACTCGAAATTCAGCACCCCCAGGCACAGTTCCAATAGTGTCTAAAAGGTTGCTAGGGCATTGGTGAGAGCAAAGGGAATACGCAGGAACTAAAACAGCCCTATTGGTGTGATGAAGCAGGTCTTCTCTATATCTTTCTTGACCACCGGACAGTATTTGCTGGCCAAGTTCAAGGTAGAAAAGTATTTCGCTCAGCGCAGTCCTCTAGTTGAGGGAGCGAGTAAGCATCCTGCACTGTGCAGGCATTCGGACGCATATAATCCACGCAAATCCTTAAACTTCCATTTTTCTGCTTTACTAACATGATGGGGGTCATCCAAGGACTCTTGCTTGGTCTGATGATGTGGCTGTCTAGTATTAATTTCAGTAGTGACTTTGCTAGAGAGAGATGCGACGATAGCGTTCATGAAAAGTCGGGCATCCTCCTTTAGAATCTTATGTTCCAGGGCCTGAGTGAACCCAAAATCTGTTTATTTCTAGAAAAAAGCTTTGGGTTGCGCTCCCAGGACTTGAGCCACCTCTTTCATTTCACCAGCGAACAGCTCTTCACCTTCCAGCAGTAATTCCTTCATGAGCTGTTCTCTTGTACTGGTCTTTGACCTCGCACTGACTTGGCACACCTTGAAAGTAGCAGTGTCTGCTTCTGCTGGCTTAATCCGCCTGGTAATTTTTGCGCAACCTGATGGGGAACTCTTCTGCCACCAGCTCCTGGGGTGCAGGGATCACATCGTGTTTGCTGACATTTACCATCCATAGCAGCACCTGACCTGCTGGACAATACAAAGGGCCCTGGCCACAGCTATCCCTTCGCTTTACAGTACTGGCTCAATCAACACATTGGCTCCTTTAATCACTGGATGGCAAAGGTAGCAACACTTCATGGTCAGCCGGGACTTATAGTGGTTTAAAGAGGGTACTCTGTATCCGGTTCTGCTTTAGGGTTCTCTGCATGGCTATCTGTGGGTGATTCTGACGTGGTACATGCTTCCAATATTTGGGTCCCAACTCACAGGCCATAAGTCCATCTAGCTCAGAGGGCACTGTGGCATTATCTATGAGTGGGTGTGTGGCAGTATCTACAGAGGGCACTGTGGCCTTATCTACCGAGTGCACTGTGGCCTTATCTACCGAGGGCACTGTGGCCTTATCTATGGGTAGGTGTGTGGCAGTATCTACAGAAGGCACCGTGGCATTATCTACAGAAGGCACTGTGGCATTATCTACAGAGGGCACTGTGGCACTATCTCCAATCTTCATATTCTTGTGTCAGCCAAGTGCTGCCAACTGAGCAGCCAGACTGCAATTAGCGACACTTAGGGTATGTGCACACACACTAATTACGTCCGTAATTGACGGACGTATTTCGGCCGGAAGTCCCGGACCGAACACAGTGCAGGGAGCCGGGCTCCTAGCATCATACTTATGTACGATTCTAGGAGTCCCTGCCTCTCCGTGGAACTACTGTCCCGTACTGAAAACATGATTACAGTACGGGACAGTTGTCCTGCAGAGAGGCAGGGACTCCTAGCGTCGTACATAACTATGATGCTAGGAGCCCGGCTCCCTGCACTGTGTTCGGTCCGGTACTTGTGGCCGAAATACGTTCCGTCAATTACGGACGTAATTAGTGTGTGTGCACATACCCTTAAACTGGAAAACTGGATTGTCAAAATAAGCACGTGGATAAAACTCACAAATTTCCGTTAAGTTTAAACCTACCGTTATTATTATAGTAATGTATAGTATAGTATTGTTATAGTAATGTAGTATTATTATAGTAATGTAGTATTATAATAATGCAGTATTCTTATAGTAATGTAGTATTGTTATAGTAATGTAGTATTATTATAGTACTGTAGTATTAATATAGTAATACAGTGTTATAGTAATGTAGTATTATAGTAAGGTAGTATTGTTATAGTAATGTAGTATTCTTATAGTAATGTAGTCTTGTTATAGTAATGTAGTATTATTATAGTAATGTAGTATTATAGTAATGTAGTGTTATAATAATGCAGTATTATTATAGTAATGTAGTATTGTTAGTAATGTAGTATTATTATAGTAATGTAGTATTATTATAGTAATGCCGTTTTGTTATAGTAATGTAGTGTTATAGTAATGTAGTATTCTTATAGTAATATAGTCTTGTTATAGTAGTTCAAAAAACGAATTGATTTACAATAATTTTGTATTGTGTAAAATTTGAAATTAACGCGGCCCGTCAACTTCACATTTTTTCTTTGTGCGGCCCATTTACCTGGCTGAGTTTGGGACACCTGCTTTACATGGTCACTAAATTTTCAACAATCTTTGCATAAATCAATAGTACAAGCAAATATATAATGTATACAGATGATATCATGTGTATATATATATATATATATATATATATATATATATATATATATATATATATATATATATATATATAAATAAAAAGAAACTTTGTAATATATCTTATCTGCTGCAGCTTCTGATAAGTGCTCTATCTCACCCCAGTGCTAGATTGACAGCTGCACCACTCATTTATTGCTTTATGGTGTGTCCTCTATGTTGCTGCTTCTGAAGGTGTGCTATAAAGAGATAGGGGAGCACGATGTTCTCTCCCCCATGTGTGCACTGTATGGCAGACCTAATAGCAATTGTACTCCACTCACTAGATCAGAGAAAACTAAGAATTAGAGGGAGAGCCTGCAGAAGAGAGAAGTTCTAAAAAAAAGAAATAGTGTTATTCCTCATTTACTCACACATGTTCTCTTATTCTGATAAGTCACCTGAAAGGTTAGGTACACTTTAACAGTATCAAATCCTATGCGAAAAAAACACGACCGTAGCTACAAATCTAACAACCAATCTTTATTACATGACATGTAACAGCAACAACTAGGATACTGTAATACCTCATTGTATTAGAATATTTTCTTTCAAGTAATCTGAATATAACTTCAGAATTGTCCAACGGGACAATTCAGACCTCCCAATATAGTCTGGGAGGCTGCTCTCTTTACCTTCTTTGTATTATGGTCTCAGGAAACTTGGTGCTCTTTTCTGTATGGATTGTCACTTCTGGCTGTTTTGTGAAGCAGTCACTGTTTTGCTGGAGACCTCCCTCTGGTGCTGACCGTCTTTTCTCCTCAGTTAGGCCTCATGCACACGAACGTAAAAATGGCCGTAATTACGAGCCGTAATTACGGCCCGTAATTACGGGCCCATAGACTTCTATTGGCCACGGGTACCTTCCCGTATGCTTACGGGAAGGTGCCCGTGCCGTTGAAAAATATAGAGCATGTCCTATTTCAGGCCGAAATAACGGCACATGCAGGCCCATAGAAGTCTATGGGGCTCCCATAATTACGGGTGGCTACGTGTGTGCACCCGTAATAACTGGAGCATTGCTAGTCGACGTCAGGGGATAGTCACTGTCCAGGGTGCTGAAAGAGTTAGCTGATCGGCAGTAACTCTCAGCACACGGGACAGTGACTACCGCTGGAGTTAATAGTATTAAAAGTTAACTTACCCAGAACTCTTCTTCCTCCAGTCCGGCCTCCCGGGATGACGTTTCATCCCATGTGACCGCTGCAGCCAATCACAGGCCAATCACTTGCTGCAGCGGTCACATGGACTGCCGCATCATCCAGGGAGGTCGGACTGGATGTCAAGAGAGGGACGCGTCACCAAGACAACGGACGGGTAAGTATGAATTTCTTTTACTTTTACTTTTGAAAGGGCTGTCCCTTCTCTCTATCCTGCACTGATAGAGAGGGAGAGAGAGAGAGAGAGAGAGGGGCTACCGATTAGTGCAGTGCAATTTTTCAGCGAAAACGTACCCGTAAATACTGGTGGAATACTGGTGACAACGGACTCGTATTTACAGGCACGGGTCCGTAAATACTGGTGTAATATGGCTCGAATACGTGTGACCAAGGACCCGTATTTACGCCAGTATTTACGGTAGGACAAAAATAAGTTCGTGTGCATGAGGCCTTAGGCTATGGTTTCACTCAGGGTACTCACTAGCCTGTTCCTCTGCACACAGTTTCACTGCAGACAGCTCACCAGGCCACCTCTGGAACAGTTCTCCTCACACATGAACTGACTAGAAACACTTCACACACCCACTTCCTGTCCAGGCTGAATATACTTCCCCAGAAACACCCTCTCCAAATACACCACCTTCTTTTTTACAGATTAACAGTTATTGGTCTTCTCCTTGTGGTTACTGTGGGTTACACCACCCCTTAGTGCTCTTGCTAATCTATGCTGCTGGGGGACTGGCTCTAAGCAGAGTCAGTCTCCTTCCCCCTCTGGCAGGTGACAATACAGTCCCTAACCTTCCCTGGAGATAGAAAACATGGGATCCAGAGTAGTAAAAGTATTTACTATGTGAAATCCACAGAATTCACTCCCTTAGAAGCCAATTAAAATATAATGAAATAAAAAAATACAGGTTGAGTGAGCATGTACAGGGTTATATTTGCTGTCAGGAGGCAAGAGCTTTACAGTCCTAACAAGCTGAGAAGGAGTCTTCTCAGCTATACTGCCATGCTACTGCAGAGCCTCTGCTCCTTTCCTGCAGGGCAGAAAGCTATTTCTATTGGCTGCTCTGCAGTGAACAGAGAACCATTATGCAGAGAATCGGCTGTAGGGAGAGTGACTGAGCATGTGTGTCCACCAGCACTCAGCTCATTAGGTGGATGTTCACATTGCTACACACTTTGAACACCAGGTGGCGCCTTATTATGTAATTAAATGTCATGACTCTTCACTATATAGTTTTTAAAGCACATGTAAATGGAAAACGTTAATAATTTTGTAGGATCTATACAATGAACATGATATTTAATGGTGTAACCGCATTTAACACCTTAGTGACCACCAATACGCCTTTTCATGGTGGTCACTTAGGGGCCTTAGTCTAGGCCGCCACCTTTTCACGGCAGCCTAATCTAAGTAATGCACAGGTGTCCCGTGCATTCTGGAGTGGGTGCCCGACTGTCTGATGACTGCCGGTCTCCTGCACCAATGGTAGCGAACGAAGTTTACTTCGATCGCGGCTGTTTAACCCCTTAAACGCTGCGGTCGATAGCAACCGCAGCATTTAAGTCATTCACAGAGGGAGGGAGCTCCCACTGTCACTTATCGGCAGCCCGCAAATACAATTGCAGGCCTCCGATGGGGTGTCATGGCAGCCAGGAGTCTAACAAGCCTGCTATATGCCTATTAGGCCGTGCAAAGGCACGTCCTAATAGATTGCCTGTCAGTTTTACACTTACAGGCAATAATGCTTTGGTATACTAAGTATACCAAAGCATTATAGCAGCGAACAAAAGATTACATAGTGAAGTCTCCTTGTGGGACTAAAAAAAATAAGTTATAAATGTTGAATAAAAATTATTAATAAAGATTACAGTTAAAAACAACAACATTTTTTCCATTAAAAAGTGGTATTATTTAGTATAAGTGTAAAAATAAATAAAAGTAGACTTGTATGGTATCGCTGAGACTGTACTGACCCAAACAATATAGTTAACATATAATTTAAACCGCAAAATGAACACCGTAAAAAAAACGCCAAAAAAACTATGGCGGAATTGCTATTTTTTTCCATTACCCACCAAAATAGTAATATAAAAAGTTAATCAATAAGTCTTATGTACCCCCAAAAAGTACCAATGAAAAATATGTCTCGTCCCGCAAAAAACAAACATATCACTACATTGACGGAAAAATAAAAAAGTTCTGGCTTTTGGAAAGTGACAATGCAAAAACAAATAATTTCAGTTTAAAAAGGTTTTTATTGTGCAAAAGTAGTAAAACATAAAAAAACCTATACACATGTGGTATTGCCGTAACCGTACCAACCTATAGAATAACACGGTATACTGCGGTAATTTAAAACGCATAGAACAATGTTAATAAAAAAATTATATGTACCCCAAAATGGTGCCATTAAAAAATACAACTAATCCCACAAAAAAAAATCATACAGCTATATCAATGCAAAAATATTTTTTTTTTAGCTGTTTAAATGCGACAATGGAAATTGCTTGGTCATTAAGGCCTAAAATATGCTGGTCACTAAGGGGTTAAGCTCCTAAACTCCCTCTTGTTTTGATTGCAGGAAGCCATAATTTAAAGAGGCTCTGTCACCAGATTATCAAATCCCTATCTCCTATTGAATGTGATCGGCGCTGCAATGTAGATAACAGCAAAGTTTTTGTTTTTTTTAAAAACGATAATTTTTGCCCAAGTTATGAGCAATTTTATATTTATGCAAATGAGCTTTTCAATGGACAACTGGGCGTTTTTTCTCGTTTTACCATCTGGGCGTGTATTGTGTTTTTACCAACTGGGCGTGTATTGTGTTTTTACCAACTGGGCGTTGTGAATAGAAGTGTATGACGCTGACGAATCAGCATCATACACTTCTCATCGTTCCCACCCAGCTTCTTTCACTGCAGAAATACAGCATGACGTCACCCACAGGTCCTTCAACATTGTCGTCGGACAAAGAAGATACATCGGCTCCAGGCATCCAAAAGGTTAATATGCTCATCTCTAGGGAGTTTGCTATGCTTACCTGCACATACTCTGCACTTTCCCCTAAGACGCCTGGAGCTGATGTGTCTTCTCTCTTCCGACGACAATGTTGAAGGACCTGTGGGTGATGTCATGCTGTATTTCTGCAGTGAAAGAAGCTGGGTGGGAACGATGAGAAGTGTATGATGCTGATTCGTCAGCGTCATACACTTCTATTCAAAACGCCCAGTTGGTAAAACACAATACACGCCCAGTTGGTAAAAACACAATATATGCCCAGTTGGTAAAACGATAAAACACGCCCAGTTGTCCATTGAAAAGCTAATTTGCATAAATATAAAATTGCTCATAACTTGGGCAAAAATTATCGTTTTTCAAAAAAATAAAAACTTTGCTGTTATCTACATTGCAGCGCCGATCATATTCAATAGGAGATAGGGATTTGATAATCTGGTGACAGAGCCTCTTTAAGTGGTATTCCCAACTGAAACGTTTATGGCATATCAAGGGGATATGGGTGTCTGACCCCCACTATTGGGATGGCCAATGTGACAACTGTGTATTTGCTGAAATTTTGTATAAACAATATTTTATATTACTTTCTAATTTGCACTATACGGATTTACATTAATGCCTGATATCTGAATACTTGTTATTTTGTATTTTTATAGGATATAACAACTAAAGTGGAAGTTTTGCTCAATAGAAAGTTGAATAAGTAGCGAAGAAAACAAAACACACAGCAAAACTGCATGTGGTTTTACCAAAAGTTACTGGGGGGTTTTCGGTGCAGTTTTTGGCCATGTGGTTTATACAGGTGAAACTTGTTAAAAATCTAAAAAGACATACTGTTGGAAAACTGTGGTAATTCATGGTAAAATCATGTGATTTTGCTGCACAATATATAACCACCCGGCAAATGATGGCTACTTGTGAATGCTGTATATATAGTACTTTTTTAATGAAATGCACATGAATGTTCATTCTATGCGCCGCTGCTCATCAGCGGTGGTGGGGAGCAGAGAGGGACATCGGCTGTGGTGGTCGGGTAGGCAGCCAGGGTCCAATCACAATATATTATATTTACAATATATTACATGTCCTCTTGGCATCCATTTGACAGGACAGAAAAATATAGCCTGCCACCATGCATCATTGTGGATTTATTGACTGTAAGATGGATTTACTGACTGCACTCCATATTAATAATCAGGTGAATTATATCAAAAGGGGCATAATGGTCCTTGGTATTTGAAGCTCTATGAACGTATTGGGCAGCATGGCTACAGACACTCTTATCTTATAGAATATGTTAAAATAAATAGGATTGAGCCTCTACTAGAGGTAGCCTATATTAGTACGTTTTGGCCCATTTTTCTGGTCGTCTGCTGTAATAACTTTGCTGAGGCTATTTGACAGTTGTCATGTTACAATTGATAATTTCTTAAATGGTATAGTCGACTGCACTATTGATTCCATCAAAAAAACGGAACCCTTTCACAACGGTGACAAACGGGAACCATTAGCAAAGTATCCGTCACCATTGAGATCAATGGTGATGCAAACGGAAGCTATGGTTTCCGTTTGCCTTTCCGTTGAGGAGTTCCCCCGACGGAAAGCTCCGACAGAACCCCTCAACAGAAAGACAACGCTGATGTGAACAGGCCCTTAGGCTGCTGATCTCTCCATCCCCACTACAGTTCCGCCTCTTCAGATTGGCTGCTGTGTTTAGACACAGGTCTATCACATGATCAGCAGGAAAACAAAGGATAGAGAGATGGATTCATACACAGCAAGGGCAATTGACACACATTTACTGAGGAGAATGATTCTGAGTAAGGGGGAGAGTCCTATAAATGATTCGTAAAATAGAAATATTAATTACCGGTATTCTAGTAAATAATACTTGAGAAACCTGAAAATATCTTTCTGGAATAATGTACTGTACATGATAAAATGTCATTTAGCTTTGTCACTCAAGTGTACTCTTCAGCTATATGAAAGCACACATGCCAGTCTTGCCACTTTTTCCATACACTTACAGTCCATACTCGTGTCTGTTGGGTGCCTAAAATTTACCACATACCGTGGAGTCTCATACCATGTGTTTAGTCAATGTATGATCACATTTTCTTTCTTGTTGTCCCCAGCAGCCTTACCATTAAAACAGCATTCCTATCTTAGACATTTATAGCATATCCACAGGATATGTCTTTTAGGTGGGGATCCCACCTCTCGAAAGCTTACCTATCTTCAAAATAGAATCCAGAGTATCCGATTGTGCCACCAGATTGCCTATAACACGATCAGAGGGTGGAGACTCTTTTGATCATGCCGCAATAACTATTGACCATAATTATTAAAATGTTAAATGGCCGTTACAGTGGGAGCAAATCTGTCATTAGATAGTTGACCGCAATCTCCATGGCTGCAAAGAACACCCAGCAGAGCTTATTCTACAGCACGGTACAAATGGGCATCAATTTTTTATCTCCATTATACCCATAAATACTGAATGAAGTGGTAGCGTGCATGCGTGAACACTTCTCCATTCAAACGGAGTTCACGGACCCTCGTTCTCATAATCGGTAGGGGAAAAAGAGGTAGGACCCCCAGTGATGATACATTTATCACCTATTCTGTGAATGCGTTCTAAATGTTTTTCATAGGCCAGCATCTTTAATAACATCTGTAAACTGTATTATTAAGGGGTTAAATACAATTTGCATACTTTCTCATGATATAAAAAAAAAAACACTGAACCATGAACCTAAAGTTTATATCGCCTTTATATTTTTTGGTTATTTTTGTCACAAAAAAAAAGTGCATTAAAGCTTCTATAAACAGTATGACGTTTGTCTTTTTAACTTTGGCAAGTTTATGTTATACTCTGGGTCTGTACAGTCTCCACACAGAGGACGAGATGGTGAGATTAGGTTTACTGATTGAAAAACCACGCTATTTATTTATATTCCATTAAAAATAAAAGTTATTTTGCATAATGGAGTAGATCTGATTGTGATGACTCGGAACACATCACTCAGTAAGAACGTCTACCATGTAGCTTTAAAGATAAACCTCTAAATACAATTGTCTCTTGCCTTTGTGATCTTTCCATCCTACACCTAGACATTTGCAAAGCACAGGCAATAAGAAAAGAGACTCCAATAGTTGTCAATCTGCAAATTGTGGGTGTGACACCGTAACCCACGCCCAAATCTAGTGTCTGCTCACTTACTTTTATTGAAGCCTGGAGCCAGGAGTCAACAAATGATTACTTGATGAGGGCCCATAAAGGGGAAATACTTTCCGAAAAATGCAGTTCTTATGAAGAGATTTTAGCCAAGATGAATATGACCAGGAAAAAACTGTTTATACTCAGGAAATGTGATGTGACGCCGTAACCCTTAAAAGTTACCAGAACAAGAGTGTGTACAAATAACTGGAAGGAAATAGACCAGAGCCTGCAGAGAAAACAAAACGCTCACAGATAGCAAACCGCTTCATTAACAATCGCCGCAAAACTGGAAACAGGTCGACAAAAGTGAGAAAAAGGAAAGTGGAAAAGAGAGCGAGCACAGGAAACGCACACTAAGGAAGTTATTCTTAATGAGGATATGTGGTTATTATTAACCACTCCAGTACCAGTTCCCATCTTCCCCCAATTCATTACAAAACTCAGTTGAACGTGTTTTAGTATGCCGCTTTTAAGGCTATAACTTTGGGGGTTTTATGTTATGTATATCTAGTCATTTATATGTAAGATGAACTTTAATGGGGTTATGCAGCAAACAATGATCCAAAGCATGAGAGCAAGTCCAAAGCTGAGCGGGTAAAGGAAAATACAATATTTGAGTCTGATTGGTTGGTAAAGGGTAAATTTTGTTTAAAGATCAGAAACCTTTCAGCATCAAAAACATGTAATAATAAAATACATCTCCTAATAACAGATTCAGTTCTCTCTAGATTCTTTCACCTATACGATTAAATATTGTAGTAAAAAGTGCAATCCAAAATTCATATATGTGGTTATAAGGGATCATGGGACATATTTTTTTTATTTGTGGAGCAATGTTTATCGTTAATATTAATATAATTCAGTTGTTTTTTTTATTATTAAACTTACACATTATCATTAGAAAGACTCATCTTTGTTTTTTTGTTTTCTTTCAGAACTTCAGCGAGACGGAAGCATAGAGACCCTAAGTAACAGTTCTGGATCGACCAGCGGCAGTATACCACGCAACTTTGATGGTTATAGGACAACTCTCCCAAGCAATGAAAATCAACCTTTGAGCCTCTTCCCCTCCGGACTTCTATAAAACACAATGTCACAGAATACAGATTTAGGCTTCATTGACATCTGCATCAGGGTCCCGTTCTGACGTTCCGTCTGAGCTTTCCGTCAGAACGGGACCCTGACTGAAACAAATGGATTTCAATGGTGACGGATCTGGTGCCAATGGTTTCCGTTTGTCCCCGTTGTGTAAGGTTTCCCTCGTTTTGACGGAATGAATAGTGTAGTCGACTATATTGATTTAGTCAAAACGACTGAACCCCTCCTTGCAAAACTAATACAAACGGACACCATTGGCACCGGATTCGCCACCATTTAAAACAATGGTAGTGCAAATGGAAACCTATGGTTTCCATTTGTTTTAGCCAGGGTCCCGTTCTGATGGGAAACTCCGACGGAACGTCAGAACGGGACCCAGACGCAGATGTGAACGAAGCCTTAGATCTCAGTTCTTACTTTGTATTATCCTTTTTTGTATCCATGTCACAAGTACTTTAGAGTCGTTTGAGCAAAATTGACAATATTAGAACAGGATTCATTCCTCGTGTTCACTGGACTTTAGTGCTTTGATACTAGGATTTGTTTGAAAATGTAGTAGTAGTACATAGGCAATCATAATGTGATTTCTATCTGCATATGTACTGTGCAGTGGCATGACATACACTGGCAATCATGGCCTATGTAATTTTTTAGATATATAACTTAATGGGAAATGCACAATCGAATTGAACAATATTACTGTAATTTTGTAGCAAATCTTTATTGATCGTATGTACTACTGTGCTGATGATTGCCTATTAGATAAATACAGCAAGTATAGCCTTTGTATCTCCATTTTGTTATTTAATGGTAACCAAGGTGAATATTTGTGTAATAACCCATATATTAGTTCAGGCTAGAAGGTCCTCATTTATATTAATCCAGAGATTATGATTGTAACATTTCCACACACTTTTTCCATTATATCGGACACAGATTTGTTATAAAGTCATAGATATTTTGTACAAATGTGTTCTATTATGACATGAATTCCTGTTCTCAGAACCCAAATGTTCTAATCCGAGGCACAGGGTATGTTATTTTTTCCAAATGGGATAGACGGCTTTAATCTAAGGGGATCAAGTAGTAATGAATGGAATAGACCTAAGAATAAGGAGAAGTAATTTGCTTTCTCATTGCCACTGGAGATATGTATCATTTAGAAATTAAACGTTTATATGCTATTCTATTTTTAGTCTATAATGTCCTACTAAATTGCATGCTGTGGGGTATTTTACTGTATATCTATTTCTATCTTTATCACACTTTACCTACATTATAGAAACATTTCACCAACAGCTGATGCTGGTGCATATGACTTGCTCCTTTTATTACATTATCTTGCACAATCCAGGATAGCAAATATATTTTGAAATGTACAGGGTGGGCCATTTATATGGATACACCTAAATAAAATGGGAATGGTTGGTGATATTAACTTCCTGTTTGTGGCACATTAGTATATGGGCGGGGGGAAACTTTTCAAGCTGGGGGTTGACCATGGCAGCCATATTGAAGTCGGCCATTTTGTATCCAACTTTAGTTTTTTCAATGGGAAGAGGGTCATGTGACACATCAAACTTATCGAATTTCACAAGAAAAACAATGGTGTGCTTGGTTTTAACGTTACTTTATTCTTTCATGAGTTATTTACAAGTTTCTGACCACTTATAAAATGTGTTCAAAGTGCTGCCCATTGTGTTGGATTGTCAATGCAACCCTCTTCTCCCACTCTTCACACACTGATAGCAACACCGCAGAAGAATTGCCTCGTGATCTGACCCCCTTAGACTTTTATCTTTGGGATCATCTGAAGGCAATTGTCTATGCTGTGAAGATACGAGATGTGCAGCAACTGAAACTACGGATACTGGAAGCCTGTGCTAGCATTTCTTCTGCAGTGTTGCTATCAGTGTGTGAAGAGTGGGAGAAGAGGGTTGCATTGACAATCCAACACAATGGGCAGCACTTTGAACACATTTTATAAGTGGTCAGAAACTTGTAAATAACTCATGAAAGAATAAAGTAACGTTAAAACCAAGCACACCATTGTTTTTCTTGTGAAATTCTCGATAAGTTTGATGTGTCACATGACCCTCTTCCCATTGAAAAAACTAAAGTTGGATACAAAATGGCCAACTTCAAAATGGCCGCCATGGTCAACACCCAGCTTGAAAAGTTTCCCCCCTCCCATATACTAATGTGCCACAAACAGGAAGTTAATATCACCAACCATTCCCATTTTATTTAGGTGTATCCATATAAATGGCCCACCCTGTATATTTTGTGACTGTGTAATACATGATTATTATGAATGGACACAAGCATTGCTGATAAAATAAACTTAACAGGGGATTTATCATGGCATTGTAATATAACGTTAGGGAATCCACATGTTGCGGATTTGTTGTCAATTTTCTGCAGCGACTCTACCGCGTTTCTGCAGCACAATCCACATGTGTTACGTGTGGATTTTGCTGCAGATACACAGCAAATTTCAGTCCTTCTACATCAAAAAGGGTGAAAACCGCTGTGAACTTCCGTAACAGAATGAGTAAGCTGCGGATTTTAAAATCCGCAACATGCACTTATTTCCGTACAGAAATGTTCTGCAGCATGTGGATGAAATTTGTTCCTATTTGATTTACATGGCTGGTACTATAATCCGCAGCATTTACATCCGTTGTGCATGGGGCCTTACTGGAACCCTATAGCAGTGTGAAGTATGTGACATCTATTTATCGATGTTTGGTTATACCTCTAGTATAATGACTAGTTGAATGCATGATGGCAAGAAAACACTATAGAAGAGGCAATTGAGTCTTTTGTTATGGGCTGCCAATATAAAAGACGAATTCTCTGTTTTTAAAAGGCTAAGGAAATATCTGAAGCAATTTGTTTACCTACGCACAATGGCCTTCTTCAACTTGATAGGTCATCGGCGCAGGTGGGCTTTTTTTTGTTGTAGAATATCCACAGATTAAGAATATATTAGATATTTGGGGAAGATTTGTCCTTTTCTGAAATATAACTTTTATTGAACTAGAAATCTGCAAATACTGTATGGATCCAATATTGTAAGACCGCTCACTTGGTTTTAAGAGGTACTTTTTTGTCGATCTGCCGATTTTATGCTTCTGTAATACAGCGTTGTCAACTAAACATTTCTATTGTTATGTCTAATGAAACCTGTATTCCCATTATAGTATACATTTTGATTAATCTGAAGTTAAATTTTTTTCATTGTTTAAGTAACATTTTATCTGTGATTATGAAATAAAGATAGGAGAATTTTAATATTGCAAAACAACTCTTTTTTTCCACATGCAATTTTAAAACTCATTTGAAGTTTGGGCAATGTATATTGGTAATGAAATGTGCATATAATAAGCTCCGAGGCCACACAGATGTAGAGGATGCAGTTGTACCCAGACACTGGTTCCTAAGGGGACTCAAAGGCCGTTCTGCAACACAAGAAGATACCAGTATTATAAATGCCACATGCTTGGTGGGGGACCATTTTTAAAGATTTTGCATTGGGGCCCATGAACTTAATCTGATCCTGGCTCCTCTTAGTGATCAGACAGAGTACTGATGAATCAATCTGCATGATCATAGAGACAACAGTGTGGCTGCTAGATCTCCATCATCTGCCCTGCACTGATCTGTCTGACCAGTGTAGGGCAAGAGTGGTGAAGCTGAACTTGATGAGCACATTGCATTCAGCATCTTGTCAGAGATAGGAGACATTGCTGGAGTCTGGGGAGGTGAATAAACCACTTGACACCAGGTTTTAACCCCTTCACTGTCCTATACCATCATAAAAGTCCTTCAATCCCCTACTATCCTTGAATCCAAGGAACATTTTGTCTTGTCAAGGGGTCCAGAATGCTGCATTTAATATAAAGATGCTGTATGGCACTGTGTATAGGTGCCCATGCACATCAGACAAAACTTGACTGAATCCGCGGATTTCAGCGGGATCGCCTGACAAGATAATGTCGCATGAATGAAGAATCGGGAATGTTGGATTTCAACGTTCCTAATCCTTTGTTCCCATGGGAATAAGCTGCTGCCAATTAAAATAACAGCTTGGCCTAGCAGAGCGTTCATCTATATATGGGGGGAGTCGGTCGCTCTATCAAATGTATATGGCCACTTAATCTGATTGCCGTTTGGCTAATCATACGGGTGTTATATGGCAATATTTATCTGGTGCTGTTTTGGATTGGTCAGTTTAGAGGGTATAGTGCCCGACTAACTAGATACAAAGACTTAGATGATAGAACATTGCTGGCAACTGACTGCTGACAGTCAATTTGTTCATTTTACAACAGTGTACTTAGTACAGGTACAAAAAAGTTGCCTGAACTTGCTGATTTTGATAGGATTGATAGACGATGTAATGTGTACAGGGGCAGCCTAACAGCCCCCAGATGTCTGCCAAAGAAGGAGCAGACTTGCTGGATTTCAACATGTATGATCCTATATTCCCCAGGATTACTTGACAATGTATTGATCTCCAGACCAACCTGGTCTCATATACATATACATGTATTTATTAGTATATAAAATAAAATACTGAAAATCTGATATAGTTCTTGTGTCACACTTGTTGGAAGCTTTTGTGAAAGCTTCCGGTGAGGGTATAAATATACATGGCAAATAAAAGTAGAGAGATGTTTATATTATACAAGATGAGTTAGTCTCTAAAGTATTATGAGTGTGTATACAAATTGGCTTGTTAGTAAGAAATTATAGAGATAGACTGGTTTGCCAGAGAAAAGCTAATGTTTTATTATTATAAACAAAGACATTAAGTCCAAACTTGGTGAAGAATAAAGTCATAACTGTAATAAAGCTGTTGAATGAAATCATAATAAAATACTTTACCAGCTTAGTTTACGGCTAAAGTTTCATTAGCTGCTTCTCTTTTCATTTAGGGGCGAGGATTATTGAGGGGTTGGGGGTGATATAATTATATTGAGCTCAATAGATGCACAGAAGACATACTTAATAGTACTCAAGCAATTGCCTCTCTGGCTCATAGCAATATGATAGGATATTAGATCAGCATGACAAATCGTTTTTTGGGAGAATGACTGGTCTACTTTCAGATAATGAAAATGTGCCAATGTGTTGCCAGTACTGTAGTTAGAGAAGTGGTGCCATCCTATAAGTAATTCGCATTAATGGTGGTTATGAAGTGCATGTCCTTCAATTTGTCGATCATATGAAACACCCGTACGTACGTATGTATTGAATTTAGAAGAACTTTTCCTTTATCATTTATCTCCTAAAAGCAATAGAAGTTTTGGAAGAGTTATAGCAATGGGAGCGAAAGGTAAGGCCCAGTGATACCCTAAAAATGATTAGTTCTCACTTATCATGAGTAATAAACGGAGTATTAACTGACATTGCCTTTCAGGGCATATCATACAATCACGAGCTGTTCAGGTTCTCCAGAGAGTGAAATGCCAATCTACCCTGTCTGTGAGTCTTTACTGCATCTCAAACAGTCGTCACCATTTAAGTATGACTTTTAGAGATGTTACAGTTACTCTATAAAACATGGATCACTACTGTAGTATTGATGGCCTACACAGCCACTTATCATTTTCTAGTGACAAAATAGATATTAGTTTCCACAAAACACATTGAATTATTACATTCTATGTTGGGATTTACCAAGCCTCAAGCTTTACTGTACTTTGTCCAAGAAGTTTCTTCTTTTGGCATTTGAGAGCAGAATCAGTCAATATGTTATCTTTTCCAACAGATGATGTGATACATAAAATTTTGCAGGTCTTGGTCCTGACAGTCCTGACCACAGCGAAGCCTACCCACTCACAGATAGAGATACAAATACAATCTGTGTGAACGAGAACAGCCAGATCTGTTAAATCTGGGGGTATTTTAGGTAATTACTTTCAGCTGGGACAAGGAGTTTGCTGTCATATCGCAGATTAACAGTTTGAGTTTGCTTTTATAAAGTTGAGGTCACACTTGCTCTAAAATAGCATACACTTCAACTAAAAAGGAAACGTTAAACTTTACTTTACCATTTTACCCAATCCAGACATCTGTTTTAAAGGACAGCAAAAAATTTAATTGGGAACAATACATGTATATTTTGGTATTTATTGTTCTCTCTTGGCTACAGTAGAGCCTTAAAGAGGATCGGTCACTAGTTTAGTAATGCCCAATCTAGCTAAGCTAATAGACGCTGTCACACTCAGGGCTTCACCGTCCATGAGGCGAGAAACTGAAACCAGCCACCGCCACCCCCTCCTGCACTAATTGTACCATTGTCTATAGGACGCAGATACAATTGCATGCATAAGCGCTGAAATGACGCTGATTGGCATGGCAGAATGACTTGCCGCTTCAATCAGCGCATTTCAACGACGCTAGCAGCACGATGACGTCAATGCGCCGCTTCCGTTGTTGAAAGATGCTGATTGGAGGGGCAAGTCATTCTGCCCTGCCAATCAGCGCCTTTCAATGAAGCTAGCTGAAAGGCTCTGATTGGCAGGGCAAGTCATTCTGCCCAGCCAATCAGCGCCTTCTTGCGTCATTAAGCCCCAGTAGACCTGCTCAGAAAAGAGCAGGACTGCATTGACACAGGACGACGCGGGAACGGGATCAAGGTGAGTATGTAAAGTTTGTATTTTTTTCACTTAAAAGTGTGAGTGCCATTATCTACAGGGGGAGGTATATGTGGGGCAAACTCTACAGGGGAGGCTATATGTGGGACACTACAAGGGGGGCTATATGTGGGGCACTATATACAGGGGGCGCTATGTGTGTGGAACTATCATCAGGGGGGCTATATGTGGGGCACTATCTACAGGAGGCTATATGTGGGGCACTATCTACAGGGGGAGCTATATATATAGAGCGCTATCTACAGGGGGGCTATATGTAGAGCGCTATCTACAGGGGGCCATATGTGGGGCACTATCTACAAGGGGCTATATGTGGGGCACTATCTACAGGGGGCCATATGTGGGGCACTATCTACAGGGGGGCTATATGTGGGGCACTATCTACAGGGGGCTGTATGTAGGCCATTATCTATACGGGGGTCTATGTAGGGCATTATCTACAAGGGCACTATCTACAGGGAGCACTGTGTGTGTGTGTGTGTGTGTGGGACACAGTGTATGGTGCTATTATAATCAGGGACACTGTATGGTGCTATAAGGCGGCTTTATGGGGAGGTACTTTCTACAGGGGGCACTGTGTGTGGGATACCGTGTGTGGTGCTATTATAATCAGTGACACAGTGTATGGTGCTATTATAGTCAGGGACACAGTGTATGGCGCTATTATAATTAGAGGTGCAGTGTAGGGAAATATTATATTTAGGGGCCTATTGTGTGGCACCATGAGAATTTTATCTTTGTTTATAGGTGCAGAAATGTTTGAAAAGTGAGAAGCTGAAGACATCTGAGTGGCAAACTGCAGAAATGGGCTGTGGCCGGCACAAGTCGTCATAGAAGTGTGGACCGGATGGAGAAGAAAAAAGAAAAAGAACAACTAGAATCTGAAAAGACATCACCAGTGAATCCCTTAATGTAAATATTTATTCTGCCTCTAATCAGTGCTGTAGTCACTGTAAGATCTGCAGCAAGATCATGGGTGAAATGATTTTTTTGTGAAACAGCAACACCCAGCATATCCTTACCATTGTTCGGGCCATGCTGGGAGCTGGCGTTTTACGCCATACAAACCCATACGGCTGGGGTTGCTCTAAATTAAGCTGTATTTGTGCTGGTGTTGTATTTATGTGCTGAGCTTTGTTCTGGTGCTGTATTTATGTATTGAGCTTTGTTCTGGAGCTGTATATATGTACTGAACTTGGTTCTGGTGTTGTATATATGTATTGAGCTTTGTTCTGGTGCTGTATACATGTATGAGCTTCGTTCTGGTGCTGTACATATGTACTGACCTTGGTTGTTATGATGTACATATGTACTAATCTTTGTTCTGGTGCTGTATTTATGTACTGAGCTTGGTTCTGGTGTTGTAATTATGTACTGAGCATGGTTCTGGTGCTGTAATTATGTACTGAGCTTGAATCTGGTGTTGTATATATGTACCGGGATTGGTTCTGGAGCTTTATATATGTACTGCGCTTGGGTCTGGTGTTGTATATATGTACTGAGATTGGTTCTGGGGCAGTATATACATACTGAGGTTGGTTTTGGTGCTGTATATATGTATTGAGCTTGGTTCTGGAGCCGTATATGTCATAGCTTGGTTCTGATGCTGTAATTATATAGGATATATTTATAATAACAAAATTGCAGGGCAGGTGGAATTATTCTCAATTGTATATTTAATGGAAACCTGTCAGGTAGTTTTAACCCCTTGAACCGCCACCATGCGGTAATACATGACTTGACAATATTTCCAAACATTCCCCTGTATGTTTTTTCAGATGCAGCAAAATCTATAAAATTCACTTTTAAAACGGCGCACACTATATGCTAATTACTCATTAGGGTCATGGGGCGGTGCCGCTATCCTGAAGAGTCACACAGTCCTGCCTTCAAACCCACCTTTCCATGCTTGATTGACAACCCCCTGTAATGTCCATGGTCGCTGACCACGAACTCCTCCAAACCTGTTGACGCCCTTCTCTCCAGAGATGTCTGCACATGTGGCCATCCTGTTCCGCAGTTCCTTAAGGAGCCAGAGCGCACACATGTGTGCGATTGAGCTGATTGCTCCCAGATCACCCTGGACTATAAGAAGAGCTCTGCCCCTCCCTGCATTGCCTGAGCGTGTTTGTATCTACCCGTGTCTGTCTTTGCAAATGGTTGAGTGTTTTCCAGTTCCATTGTTCCCGTTCCTGCTACCTGTGTCCTTTATCCCATGCTACCGTGTTTCTGTGCTATACTGAGTCGTGTTCTGTCGCCTACTACACCCGCTGTGTTTCTCCGCACCTGTTGTCTGCCTGCTACCAGAGTTCCAGCCGAGCCTAAACCATCGCTATTGTCTGAATTGCCACAGGTACCTTTATCCGAACAATAGACATTGACTTTGTACCCTGTTTGGCCAGCTGCTATACCGCTACGGCGGTACAGCCCAGTGGGTCCACATACCCACAGATCGTGACACCCCCCGGCTGATATACATCACTACCAGTCTCCTCCAACTTTCTCGCATGCGCCATTGCCTTGTACTATTTAGGCATGCACCGTGCAGCATGTCAGGAAGCTGCTAGTGATGTAGAACATTCAGGGGATGTCAATCAAAACCTGGCGGGCGCCATTTAAATTTTCGCTTGAGGCAGCAGAAAAGCTAGAATCGACCCTGGTCACACTAATAATGCTAGTGAAAATTGTGTCCCAAACAGTTTATTATTTTAAAAGTTATGAGCTTTTTACTATATGATCATGCTGTGTTGCTGGGCTGGTAAGAGGAGAACTGTATGACGCTGATTGGACAGCGTCATAGAAAATACATTACACCGCCCAGAGTGAAGAGAAAGAGTAACCTCCAATTTGGCAAGTATAGCCAAATTAGCATATTTAGAAAAATGCACATAACTTTGCAAATAATCAACGTTATACAAAAAAAAATTACACTAGTTATCAGCATCATAGCATCTATTAGATTAGTTAGGCGATGGAGCATTAATAAACTAGTGACAGATCCTCTTTAAGTGTGTTCCTCGATATGAACTTGTACATTATGGCAATTAGATATGCCAGAAAAGTGTAATGTTTGGGAGCCTTAGACAGACACTGGAGGGCCACCAGTGAAATTTGTATGGTAAAAGAGTTATTGATGGTTTTACATCATGAAGGGAATATCAAACAGTTGGTAGCACACATTTGAATCTTTGTACCACTAAGGGCCTGTTCACATCAGCATTCGGTCTCAGTCCCATAAGGTTTCTGTTTTTTTGACGGAATCAATAGTGCAGTTGACTTCGCTATTGATTCCGTCAAAAAAACAGAAACCTTATGGAACGGAGACATATGGAAACCATTAGCAACGGAAGCATTACCATTGAAATCAATGGTAACGCAAACTAAAGCTATGGTTTCCGTTTGCCTTTCTGTTGATGGGTTCCTCTGACGGAAAGGTCTTACCGAACACTGATGTGAGCAGACCCTAACAGCACACCCTAACCTAGTGCAAAAGTGGGACCAATATGTTTAATAGTTCAAATTCATTACTGGTGCCTGCATTAATGGGCCTGTGTGAAATCATATCCAGACTGCACAAGATGTAGAATGTTAACTGTAGAATGATTGTTTTAGGATAGTCATGTATGTACAGATTATCACCTTAGAAGGAATTGACTTTCCAATTTAAGAGTTTCCATTTGCATACAGATCCTGCAAAATGGAAGATGCCATCATGTGAGTACTAAATTGGCATAGGTAAGCAGATATTGGACAATTTCTATAATCCCTCTATTAGAAAATGATGGTTGTGACAGCCTGGACCAATTGTAAAGAAAGAATGTAATCATTACTGTGGATGACCAGATCAGTTGTAGACTAGGCCACCCTCTGTTGAGAAAAATAAGTCAAGGGGTGGTCAATCACATGAGATAGTATCTTTCCTAACTTCCCCATTAATAGGCACATTTGGATCGGCCGAGCATGCTTTTTCAATAGAAAGTGAAAGATAAACACCTCTTGCAACACTTATCTCCTGTTGGAAAAAAAGATTGGGCATGCTGAAATCCAACATGTCTGATCCGGTAAAGTTGCAAAGTTGGGCTAGCCCCATAAACAGTATATTGTTGGTTGAGCCAGCTAAAATCGACGGGCACCCTAACATTCATCTTTGGCTAGCTTAGGACTTCTTGTCCTGACCTGTTTGTATATGGGCTACCGTACCCTACCTTCTGTGCGGATACTGCTTTTCGGCCCAAAAATATTATTTCTCTATATTGTCTCAGATTTGAAAATTCGTTTATCATGTAATATGGTCAGTAATGTTTTTTTCTGTTTAGATGTTTTATTGCATGATTGGTTCAAGTTGTTGCCACCTCAGGTATTTGACAAAGTCAAGAATTTTTACATTTCCAGGATTTGTTAGATAGTATAGCCACTTGCCTAGATTCTACTTATTTTCTCTTTGAAGTCTACACATCCTCATACTATGCTATGCATTTTTAAATTAAGGTTCAGGAAACCAGACAAATTATCAACTCTAAAAATCTGTCAGGCCCTGCTTTAACATGGACGGCCTTAGGCTACAGGGCCAAGTTTGCTACAAATGACTGCTTTGGATGTTTGATGACTGATTGTGCTGCTCATGGAAATGAGTTGTAAAAGTTAGCTGCTTGAAGGAAAGTTACCAAATGTGAGCCTGACCTTTAGATTTTGATGTATTTTAGCATAGACACAGTGCTCTGCAAATTTCAGCCTTTACTGAAGATTTGTGAACAATAAACACTAGTGCATATGTAAGACATAAGTAAGGTATAAGTTACCTTTTAAAAAGTTGCACTGTTCACTAGACCATGACTATAAAACACACACAGTCTGCCAGCTTGGGCATCGACCTGGATACTAAAAGTTTAGGGTTCATTTGACATGCTTCTTTTAGTCTCCACCCTATAATTCCAAATTCCAGTTTTCTTTTGTTAAATGTAACTTTATTAGGATTCACATTACTTTCACCTTTCAACCAGTTTGTACAAGATTGTGGGGAAAATAGTACTAATAGTTCTTTCACACAATAGCTGATAATAGAAGTCTTTAAGGAGTGTATCTCAGGTGCTGCAAACAAATTACTTGTTCATATGAATTCAGAAAAAATCAACTAAATCTTTACTGAAAGGATTGAAAAAATGCAATCGAAAGATGACCACTACTGTGCATGTTCAGTCATTCTTTATCTTCTTATGATCCCCTAAGTGAACAGATTCCTGGCATCTGACCTATGAGCGCTATGGCTAAATCTTTTCCAATTGTGTTATCATATTTGACATTGGCTTTTCTCAACATACTAAATGAGCAGAAGAACTGTCCTCTAGAAAGAAATAAATAGCTAAATATTTGAAAAATGCATTATGCAATTTTAAATGTCCTCAGGTGGTTCCAAAATATATCCATGATTTTTTGAAGTGTGTGATGAATGGTAAGATACTCAAATAAAAAGACTTTCCACTTGCAAAAATACATTTCTGTAATCTAATAACCATGGCAATTTGCTGCTGTGCATTTACCCCTCATAATTCCCCTTCTACATGGTCTGACACTTCCTTATCCCAAGCTGTTGATGACTTCCTATATACAGATAAATGTAGAATTTATCAGGTGAAGTCTGAGGGAAAACAAACAACTAAATCTAACAACTCACAGATGACATCTTCTCTGACTGTAGTCATTCGATTTCCTTCATTTTCCATCTGGTCCAGAAAATCTTCCTCGAGCTATTATGTTCATCAGCAGAGTTTGCTGTCCATGGATCTTTGGCTGCTCGCTTTTACACCACATACCCTCCATGACAGCCATGGTTTTCTCATCATAGCCACAATGCCCTTTATGACAGCCACAATGTCCTTTATGCCAAACACAATAGTTGGGGTACCAAGGGTTGCTGGTAGAGTGGGTGGAAGAAGATACATTTAATTATGGCGAAATATGGTGCTAGGAGATCAGGGGAACTGGTGCTAGCAATGCCACTGCCCCCTTGACAGCCACAATGCCTTCGTAACAGCCACAATACCTCTCAATAACCACAATGCCCTCATGACAGCCACAATGCTCCCATGATGGAAAAAATGCCCTCCATAACAGCCATGAACCAAGCCTACTCTTACCCCCTGCACTGGCTGAGTTTCTTCTTGTCTGATATGTGGTGCTTATGTCCTTATGTCAGATGCCGTCACTTACGTTGGCTCCGACTTACGTAGAGATAGTAAAGCAGCATTGCTAGTTTTCAATAGTATGCATAGATTAGAAGCAGGCATAATTAAAGCTGGTCCTCGGATAATCTCCCTTTTTTGCAGGAGTCTTCCGGGCCTCCCTTAAACTGTGACTGTAAACGGTGTGCTTCTGATACGGACACCCTATTTTCACCCAGCATCACAAGGCCAGAAAGCTGCAGAAATATTAAACATCACTAGCTACTTGTTAATATTTTCAGCCAAAATCCATTAGCGTGCAACACCTGTCAATAGGCACAATATCGGTGGTCACCAATAGTAACAGCCAATTTTATACAGCCCTCATGGCAGTGGAGTCATAAAAAAAACTTCACTGCAAGAGATGACAAATTATTTTTTTATGTGAGATATGATTACTAAGGAACCATAGATACATATACCTAGGGGTAATGAGAACAGCCACACAGTGTTGGAACATTTGCAGTAATAATAATACATCTAGAGCTGGATTGCAGGGAAGATAAACAGGGCAAGTAGCCTGGAGAGTGGGGCACCACCTTTCTAGTTTAAATACCCTTCTAGCAACTGAAAGTTAAAATCAATAAAAACTGTTTATTAATATAAATGTAATATGCAAAACATTATTATTATTAATTTTTTTTTTCAAGTTTCAGGCGTCTGGCCAGAACCAAGATTTCATACTCCGCTCAGTCAATATCTGTTTCCGTTAGGGTCCTTTTTCAATGTGAATCAAATTTTTTTTTAAATGAGCGCCAATCAACAACAAAGCGAGTTGATACGTTGAAAAGACATGCATTTATATGTAACTATCGTATGTTTTTTTTATAACTTCAATTACTTTTGAGATTTAACGGCAATAAACGATAATTTGTATGCCATCATAAAAGATTTGATCAACGACAAAAAAACAGCAAAATCTCGCTAATTGTGCAATCACTGAACATGTTTATACTGGCATAACTAAAGTCCTATGGCCGCAGTGCAATTTTTGGACCTTGGCCCCCACCAGCTTGCTGCCCAGAAACGTGGACGCCAGGGGACGCAAGAGCCTATTAAGATCAGAGCAACAAGCCCCAATGCAAATGTTTTGTGTCTCCCACAAACATTTTTTATAAAATAAATAAATAAAAAAATAATAAAAAAATAATAATAATAAAAAAAAAAATATATATATATATATATATATATAGCATATATCAAAGACAACATAGCTATAAAACATTTTTTTTATGTATGATGATATACCTGTAAATAATACAGTTACTGAATAGTACCACTATACAAGGAGCAAATGTCGCCATACTCTTTCTGAACACAACACAGTATACCAAGGCTACGTAGTGATGTCAGTCTTTTATGTCCCCATACAGTAGTTTTATCACTCTTTGTGCCCCACACAGTAGTTTTCCTCTTTTGTGCCCCCATATAGTAGTTAGATCCCCTTTGTGCACCCATATACTAGTTAAGTCCCCCTTTGTGCCACATATATCAGTTAGGTCCCCCTTTCTGCCCCATATGCTAGTTAGGTCCTTTTTTGTGGCCCCCATATAGTAGTGAAGACCCCCTTTGTGTTCCATATAGTAGTAAGGTCCCCTTTGTGCCCGATATATAATTTAGGTGCCCCTTTGTAGCCCCATATAGAAGTAGGTTCTACCTTTGTGCCCCCTTATAATAGATAGGTGCCCCTCTGTGCCTGCATATAGTAGTTAGGTCCCCCTTTGTGCCCCTATATAGTAGTTCGGTCCCTCTATGTCCCATGACAAATGGCTGTGTCCTTTGCTTGCTGTCCATGGCCGAGTGCAGGTGGCACCATTTAATGACGTGATTGCGCCGTTTGCTCCGGGATGCTGATGTCCTCTGTGTGCTCCAGACCTCTAGTAGTGGGTGCTCTCTTATGCCCTTGCATGTTTACACTGCACAATGATGGTGAACGTTTGTTCCATATAACAATTTTTTACACGATTATTATCCTGTTTAAAAAGCCCTTTAGGGACTGGCAGCTGCCCGCACTAGTACCACGTTGTATCTATGGACAGGAAGCACTTGGGTTTAAACCTGTTACCATGTTACCATGCCAATGATCCCAATTAGTCATGATCCAACTCTCTTGCCATGGCTTTCTCTTTGCCTTTCGTTCTCGTTACCTCCATTCTCTTCACATTCAGATCTTACTAAAGCAAACAATTCACAGCTTCAGTCAAATTCAAGAAACACTCCTGCAATTCTCTATGCAGCTGTAAAAAAAATAATTACCTGACTGGCTATATGTTGGTTAAAAAGTATTAAAGTCACAAAACAACCATACCAAAGTACATGTAATGTAAATATCTCTTGAAAAATAAGTAGTGAATCTTGTTTAAGTTGTAATGGGCTTTATAACATTAACACGGGTGAGTGTCGCGCTAAGACAGCTCAGAGGTGATGATGCTGAAATAATGAACAATAATTATATTACTTGACTTAGCATGCAGGGTCTCCTGTGCAAATAGAGCAGTGAGGGAAGATTTCTAAAGCAGCAAGCAGCCCCTCAGCCAGAGATAAAGCTTCTCAAACTTTTTAAATGTTCAGTTTTTTGGTGAATACTGTACAATTTAACAAATCACTAAATCCTGTGCAACTGCCTAGAAATACTTATATCTCGATTCATACAGAAATTTATAACATTCATGAAGATACATAGTCAGTAAATACACTTTATCCAGGGACATAAAGATTAAAAAAATTACATTACAAAAAACTACTAGAAATAAACACAAACAACCTCAGGAATGGACTTGTGTCCGATTATTGGATTTGTCAGACCATTGGATTTGTCAGACCATTGGATTTGTTAGACCATTCTCCAGTGCATTTCCACCACAGGAAATCTCCATTTATATGTTTATAGTGGAAAATTTAATGTTGAATGATATAGGGCAATTCTTGCCTCGTGACAGATTATTAGAAAATCCAAAAGCGGTGCTTGGCATTGTTCTGTGTATGTCCATTAGCTCCCCTATAAAGCCATCCTCGTTTGACTATTACCTTTATTATTATTAACTGTTATTATCTAGGTGTACATGGTTTTACTTGAATATGTTATATTTTTAACACACATATTTGCAATTAGTTGTATAAGGTAAAGTAAACTCTCTAGCTCTTTATACAATAACTGTGGTTTAGACCTCAAGGTCAATATACTGAAATACTCCAGATGGAAAAATACATCCATTATAGAAGATTGGTGGTTTTATGCATCTTTTGGCTGTTGTATGGTAATGAAATAACCAAAACCAGAAGCAAGGGAGTGCACAAAAGTGGCCACTGAACAAAGTTACATTTATTCAATATTAGGAGAATATTAGCTTGTCTAACGTTCTAGTTTGGGTATTTTTTTAATACATCAGTCTGACATGTTGCCACACTTGAAATTGATAGAGTTCTACCTCTCAGGAGCCGTCCTGTTTTCAATAGACAGGGCATTAAAGTTTATGTTCCAGTATTAGAAGTTTGTCGTTTAATGAAATTTCCTCATTCGCTGGCATAGGTGTACTCGGCTTTGCTTATTATGTTTTATTTAAATACATATGGAGGTGTAGTAACTTTAACTACAATTAAAACAAGCATTTCTTTTCTTTAATTCCTTCTCAGGCTGAAGTAGAATAATGTAATTTACTTTCAGATGGAAGGCAAGTATTCTCAAAATACTTTACTGCTTTATATTGTTTTATTTGAACATTTACATTTCTTGCCTTGGTTGGCAGATTTTATACAGCTTTTGTAGCTTAAGTCATGGTATGGAACATTTCCAGTTCATTGATGCAGTTTGCAGCTCTTGTTTTTCTCTATTAAATTAGCCAACTTTATTAACAGGTTTGAGATCAACTTAAAGCGTTCCTCCAGTTTTACTGACATTATATAGAAAAACGATAAAGGCGCAGGAGTGTGAAGACTGAAAAGGAGTGTGAAGACGCTTTAAGACTGAAAATTATGCTTTTCAAATTAAAATCTATACATGACAAACGAAAAACAATATGCAAAAATATCGGTAAATTTGGCAGGTTCCAAACAGCCGTAATTCAGTGCATTTCAGGCTCCATATTATGGCCACAACACTCGTAGGAGCCGAAGTTTTACTGATCTGAACATATATCACTGTAGAGTCTGGGTGTTGTAGTCATAATATGGACTCTAAAATGTGACCGTATTACAGTCATGTGAAACTGATCTTACACAAGTAAACATCGTTTCAATGTTTATGTTATTCTTACTGTGGGAATAGGGGGAGTTGTCCATGTTCTAGTAAACTTAGGCTTCCTTCACATCTGCGTTGGAGGCTCCGTTAGGGGCCTCCGTTGCAGTTTCGGCCGAGTTTACCGGAGAATACCGAAGACAATAGCGCAGCATGCTGCGCTATTGTCTCCAGTAAAACAATGGACACCCCGATGTAAAGCCGACAGGACCTATACAACTCAATGGGTATCGTCGGCTGCCGGTAGTGTCCGTCATGCAACGGAACTGTTGCTTCCGTTATTCCCTTGTTTTGCTCTTTTGACGGAGCAGAACAACAGAATAGCCTGACGCAGGTGTGAGCATAGACTTAGTTTAATACACAGTAATCATAGAAATATTAAGACAACTTCCTTATGCTGGAAATTTCATGCTATAGGTCCCATCACTTCCTGTTGGTGCTGCTGTGTATTTATGTTGCACCAATCTGCTAGAAGGAGATCACTGCAAACAGGGGATTAGACAGGATTTTTTGAGAAGGGGGATCATGGAGATGGTTATGCATATGTGGTGCACATACACATGCAAATAGATTCACATGCACACGGTCAGTGCCCTCATTACAAAGTGAATAAATTATGTCCCTAAATAATGTACATAGACAATGCCGCCATATTATACACATAGCTATTGCCATTGTACAGTACAAATAAATAATGCTGTCATACTGTACAAATAAAAATTGTCACTATATAATGATATAATCATATAATCGCAGTTATATAAATACAGTCATATAATCACGCTATCTTAGCTTGCAAAGTGCCCCCAGGGTCAACTGAGTGCCACACAATGCCTGCAGTGCAGCTGTATAATTTGTGGTGGTTTGGGCCAGTCCATAGGGGGCTTGCACCACATCATTCTATTTTGACCTTGGAGTGTTGTTCACCTGCATATCGTTGTCCTGTAATTTCATAATATATCTTTATAGGGGGCAGTGCTCTCCCAATAAATACCCCCCCCCCCAATTACATTTAAACCTTTGTGTTCACCACATCTATTAAATTGAACATATTCTAGTTGCTGTCTAAAGTACTGTGAATCCAATGTAATGTTCCCTGTAGCAGTGCTTGGAAGAGATTAAAGTGTAACAGATGGGGCAGGGGAGTAGAAGGATCGGCAGGCAGCTGTAATTATTATTGTATTTATCTTTGCATCTATCTCACTGATAGATGAAGGAAATGTGTAATGTCATTCCCTGTGTCTGTGTATTATCCAGATGATCTCTTCACACTAGTATCAGTAATTTCACATTATACCTTGCATCATCGGTGGGTTTATAAATATGACTTTATTACTCTCTCCTCCCCTGCATTACTTGTACTCATGTAAATCAACCCAGCATGTACTTATTCTGTCTAAACAATAATCTGCCTAGAAAATTTGTTTAAAGGTTTCTTTTTCCATCTTGATTTTTAGAAGGAAATAATGTATACTACTTAATGAATTAATGGTACCAGGAAAGATAAAAGCGCCAATACATTAACTCATGGCACACGTTGAAATATTCTCTTCAAGTACATCATGCTTATGTGTTATATACCTATATGAAAAAGTAAGACCCAATAGAATCCTATAATTTCTTAATATAATTAGTAGCCAACTTTGCCGTTAGACCTACTAAATGACCTTTTACATGGGCCAATAATCGGGCAATCGAGCGCTCAATCTGGCAATCGTGTGAACAGGGCAATGATCAGCTGATGAATGAGCAAACGCTTGTTTATCGGCGGATTGTATTGTTTATGCAGAACAAAATATTATAGTTGCCGGCAGCACATCTCCAACTGTAAACAACGATGTTGTGCTGCCGACATGATAGAAATGTATGAGGACGATTGATCATAGTAACATAGCTCTGTGTTTTTACGGCCAATATTATTGGCCGGTGTAAAAGGACTCTTAGGCTGGGTTCACACGTGGCGGAATTTCACTTAAATTCCGCTGCGGACACTCCGCAGCGTTAATCCGCATCGGAGCCGTTTGTCCATTGACTTCCACTTTAATTTAGCAGTGTTCGTTTAGACGATGCGTAAAATTCCGCTGCGGAGCATAGGCTGCGGAGCGGAATTTGGTGTCCGCAGCATGCTCTGTCTGTTGCGGAGCAGTGGCGGACTCATGGCGGAATTTCTCCATTGACTTCAATGGAGATTCTAATTTCCGCAATGAAGTCCGCAGCTGTCATGCACATGTTATGTGTGCTGCGGATGCGTCTTGCTTTTCTAACTTGACATTTCTTCATTCTGGCTGGACCTATGTATTTCTAGGTCTACAGTCAGACTGAGGAAGTCAATGGGGCTCCCGTAATGACGGGAGCGTTGCTAGGAGACGTCTGTAAATAGTCACTGTCCAGGGTGCTGAAAGAGTTAAGCGATCGGCAGTAGCTGTTTCTGCCCCCTGGACAGTGACTACCGATCCCAATATACTGCAACCTGTAAAAAAATATAAGTTCATACTTACCGAGAACTCCCTGCTTCTGTCTCCAGTCCGGCCTCCCAGGATGACGTTTCAGTCTAAGTGACGGCTGCAGCCAATCACAGGCCAAGCACAGGCTGCAGCGGTCACATGGACTGCCGCATCATCCAGGGAGGTCGGGCTGGATGCCGAAAGAGGGACGCGTCACCAAGACAACGGCCGGTAAGTATGAAATTCGTTTACTTTCACTAGGGAAAGTGCTGTCCCTTCTCTCTATCCTGCACTGATAGGGAGAAGGGAAGCACTTTTCCCGCAGTCCGCAGCAGCTAGTCCGCATCAATTTTCTGCACATTTTGGGCAGATCCGCAGCCGTAATCCGCAACCCGGATTAGGTGCGGCATTGATGCGGACAGTTGCGGAGGAAATCCGCCACGTGTGGCCATGCCCTTGGACTAAAGTTTGTTTGGGTTTTCCCATAAATCATGTCAGAAATGTGAACTCAGTGGAGGTCCAGCAGCTGAGACACCACTTTTTCTTAAAAAATGAATTAGTCTAGGTCCATAGATCTCAACTGATCACTGTTATGGGAGACCCAAGTCCCCTTTATACTTTTATCTCCTCACCAGTTTGTTCATAGTAAGGAGGTGTTATATGAAGCAATTGTCTAAAAATATGGAGCTAGTGTTGTTTTTGAAGAAAACCCCACAAGTAGTACTAGACAATATTTTATCTGATCATTTTTATTTTGAACATGCACACATATTCTAATTGGACATTACAAAACTGCAAGCGATGTCCCTAAAATAAAAAAAAACTTTACAGTGTACCCTCCATGAGCCCAAAGAGGCACAAATGGAAAAAGCATACAATTCCTATTTTTTTTGGGGGGGAAGGTTAATTACTAGGGCTCAGTTCACATATTGCGTAAAAAAATTAGCTTTTGAACCAGCCTGGAAATCTGCACCAAAGTCTGCATGTATTGCATAGATTTCACAACTGAAATTTTGCAACAAATACATAATGTGTAAATTGTGCTTTAACATCTTCCCGCACTGCATAGTGTATGGTATAGGGATGGCGCATTTGGAATGCGGAGTTCTTTTCTTATATATATATTTGGGCAGGGACCCTACTTTTGTACTATAAATTATAAACAGAGTGCGATTGACCCTGTTATCAGTAAAGGGTGTCAACTATAACACACAGATGACACCCTGATGCAGCAGCAAAGAGCAAACATAACTCAGATACCAGCTGTTTAACCCCCTAGATGCCACAGTCCATAGCGACCACAGAAGCGCAGTGGTTTTACAGATGAGAGGCGGCGCTGCCTATGAGATAGGCTGCCTGTCAGTGTAACACTCACAGGGATTCTATAGTATATTATAGAAGCAATCAAACAATTGCAGATTCAAGTCCCATAGTCGGAAAAAAATAAACTGTATTGCTTTACAAAGTGTTTATTATTGAAAAAAACAAAACATATATACACACATACATAATTGGTATTGCTGCAATCATAACAACCCATACTATTATCTTGGTAAGTGTTGTAAAAAAAAAAACTAATAATGATCAATTTTTGCACACCCGCTTTAAAAAAAAAAAATTTTAAAAAATGTATCAATATGCCTTTCTGGCCTACAGTTATTTCTGCTGACCCCCAGACATGCATGCTCGGCTTGGCTGAGCCTGCATGTGTACTTAATGGGAAGAGTAGAATAATCCACTGCTAGACACCTTTGGCAGCGGCTTATCTCCCTGGAGAACACATTATCGGCATGTTAAACACCCCATACACATTAGATGGTCGGCCGATCCCAATGAAACCGGAGGATTCGACAACATTCATGGGCACCTTCAGTTCTGAAACATCCAGAGTGTAGAAATTGCGCATATCTGGAACACAATGCACGTTAAACTGGCCATAGACATAACAATGATTGATGCATCTATTGACGTAAAAATGATCAAACGATTGGTCCTTAAGGGCGGATTCACACGAACGTGATTTGCGTCCGTGCAGCCCGCATGGTTTTCACGTGGGTCGCACGGACCTATGCAAGTCTATGGGGCAGTGAAGACTGTCCGTGAGTTTTGCGCAGCGTGGCTCCGCTGCGTAAAGCTCGCGACATGTTCTATATTTCTGCGTTTTTCGCGCATCACGCAAGCATTGAAGTCAATGGGTGCGTGAAAATCACGCATGCCCCACGGAAGCACTTCCGTGGGACAAGCGTTATTCGCGCAACAGCAGTGCTTTTCTGTTTACAAACATCCAAACGGAGTGTCATAATGATGGCGGCTGCGCGAAAAGCATGCAGCCGCGCATCCATATGAACAGGGCACACGGAGCTGTCAAGTGCCTTTTGTGCGCGCAAAATGCACACGTTCGTCTGAATCTGGCCTAACAATGATAATTCCTACTTCAAAATGTTTCTAGGCTTGGTAGTAATAACTGCTACCATCACAGGAATGAGTTCACTATCACACCAGAAAATAGACATAAACAACATTTACTGTTGTATGAACAATCGTATTGTGGGCAATACACTGAATGGCCACTTCATTAGAGACACCAGCCCATTCACGATTGGAGCTTTCCTGTAAGAAATTTAGACAATTGACCCCGGAGTGCAGCATAAAATCAAGTGAGCATGTTTTCCATCATTAGTTTCAGTATGAATCCACTAGATCCATTAGAATGGGAAAATCAAGTAATCTGAGCGACTACGAATAAGGGATAGTTATATACTTGCCAGGCAAGTATTTATAAAAAAAGACAATCCTGTGGGAGGATCGCAAGCAGCATGAATCGGTGAACCCTTCCTGTCAGGTGTCAACAGTTCAGGCTGGTGGAGTAATGGGGTTAGGAATGTTTTTTTTTGGCAAACCCTGGGTCCTCTGATACCTTTTGATGGATGTTTAAACAGTAGATCTTACCTGAGTATTGTGGCCGACCAAGTTAGTCCCTTCATGGCATCCGTTTACATTATGGTAGAAGGACACTTTAGCGGCAACTGCGAGAAGCTATCCTGTCCGCATGGGCCAATATTTCTGCAGAGCAATTTCAACACCTAGTGAAATCTATGCCATGGCGAATTGCTGCAGTTCTGAAGGCCAGAGGAGGTCTAACGTGCTACTAGATGGGTGTCTTTAATAAAGTGGCCACTCAGTGTATCTTTTCAAATATGACCCCTTCCTGGCGAGCATTTAAAAAAAAAAAAAAAACGGAACTTTTATCAAATTGTATCAATATCTTTACTCCTATGGTCAGCAGAAGTCTACTTTAAAATATGTCATTACTGTCTATTATTCACTTGAGGACAGGACCAATTTTGACATTGAGGACAAGAACAATTTTTTTTTAATTTTCTTGTTTGCATTCCAGCACTCATAGCTTTTTTATTTTTGGTTTTACGCAGCTATATGAGGCTTTGTTTTGTGTGGGACAAGTTGTACTTTATGTTTCATTTTTGGTACGAATACATTAATGTTTAATTTATGCTAATTTGTATGAAAAAAATGCAGAACATTTTTTTATTCTTTTGGTTTTGTACAGTTTTTTACAGTCTTGACGATACGAAATATGCATATATTATATTACGTTTTAAGAGTTATATATAATTTAAAAAAAATATTGTCAAAAATGAACACTTCTATGTTATTTTTTTTCTGTTACTGATTTTTTTATACTTCTTTTTGTTTATTAATTTTACTTTTTTTTTATTTGTTTGTAATCCCATAGAGCAGTGGTTCCCAACTGGGGTGCCGCTGTACCCTGGGGTGTCGTGAGAACTGTCCAGGGGTGCCGCGACACTCCGCTCGGCCACTGCAAGAAACAAAACAACTTTTGCTGGTAGCAGACGTGACACACACACGTCTGTTAGAAGCTCCGCCTCCGAGGCTTACTTAGTCTATTCCTGTAGCAGACGTGATGCACGCACGTCTGCTACAAGCTCCGCCCCTGACACTTACTCCAACTATCCTTCTAGCAGACGTGATGCACTCACGTATGCTACAAGTGCCGCCCACCACTTCCCACTAGAAGAGCCTGATGGAGAGAGATGAGCCAACGGTGCGGACCTGTGCAGGGTAAGTATTTCTTATATCGTTTTTGAGCAATTGTGTGAGAACTGGAGCCAAGGGAATGCTGGGAGTTGTACTTCTCTCGTCTTATACTCTTCCCTCTAATGTCCTCTGATATCACATAACTACAGTCTGGACATGCTGGGAGTTGAAGTTCTCTCTTCTTATACCTCCTCCCTGTATTGTCCTCTGATGTCCCAAAATAACAGCCTGGACATGCTGGAAGTTGTAGTTCTCTCCTCTTATACCTCCTCCCTGTAATGTCCTCTGATATCCCATAATAAAAGTCTGGACATGCTGGGAGTTATAGTTCTCTCTTCTTATACCACCTCCCTGTAATGTCCTCTGATATCCCATAATAATAGCCTGGACATGCTGGAAGTTGTAGTTCTCTCATTTTATACCTCCTCCCTGTAATGTCCTCTGATATCCCATAATAAAAGTCTGGACATGCTGGGAGTTATAGTTCTCTCTTCTTATACCACCTCCCTGTAATGTCCTCTGATATCCCATAATAATAGCCTGGACATGCTGGGAGTTTTAGTTCTCTCATTTTATGCCTCCTCCCTGTAATGTCCTCTGATATCCCATAATAAAAGTCTGGACATGCTGGGAGTTATAGTTCTCTCTTCTTATACCACCTCCCTGTAATGTCCTCTGATATCCCATAATAATAGCCTGGACATGCTGGGAGTTTTAGTTCTCTCATTTTATGCCTCCTCCCTGTAATGTCCTCTGATATCCCATAATAAAAGTCTGGACATGCTGGGAGTTATAGTTCTCTCTTCTTATACCACCTCCCTGTAATGTCCTCTGATATCCCATAATAACAGCCTGGATATGCTGGGAGTTTTAGTTCTTTCCTTTTATACCTCACTGTAATGTCCTCTGATATCCCATAATAAAAGTCTGGAAATGCTGGGAGTTATAGTTATCTAATCTTATACCTCCTCCCTGTAATGTCCTCTGATATTCCATAATAACAGCTTGAACTTGCTGGGAGTTGTAGTTCTCCCCTCTTATACTGCCTCCCTGTAAAGTCCTCTGATATCCCATAATAACAGCCTGGACATGCTGGAAGTTGTAGTTTTTTCATCTCTTACTTCCTCCCTGTAATGTCCTCTGATATCCCATAATAACAGTCTGGACATGCTGGAAGTTGTAGTTATGTCCGCTAATACCTCCTCCTTGTAATGTCCTCTGATATCCCATAATAAAAGTCTGGACATGCTGAGAGTTGTAGTTCTCTCATCTTATACCTCCTCCTTGTAATGTCCACTGATATCCCATAATTACAGCCTGGATATGCTGGGAGTTGTAGTCCTCTCCCATTATAGCTCCTTATTTATTCCTTCCCCAGGAGTAAGAACACCTTCTGTCTGTGATGGTCACTTTACTAGAGGGGGGGGGGGCTGATGGTCATTTTACTGTGAGTGGGGGGGGGGCTGATGCTCATTTTACTGTGAGTGGGGGGCTGATGGTCATTTTACTGTGAGTGGGGGGCTGGTGGTAATTTTACTGTGAGTGGGGGCTGATGCTCATTTTACTGTGAGGGGGGGCTGATGGTCATTTTACTGTGAGTGGGGGGCTGATGGTCATTTTACTGTGAGTATGGGGGCTGATGGTCATTTTACTGTGAGTAGCGGCCGATGGTTATTTTACTGTGAGTGGGGGGGCTGATGGTTATTTTACTGTGAGTGGCGGGCTGATGGTCATTTTACTGTGAGTGAGGGGCTGATGGTCATTTTACTGTGAGTGGGGGGCTGATTGTTATTTTACTGTGAGTGGGGGGCTGATGGTGATTTTACTGTGAGTGGGGGCTGATAGCTATTTTACTGTGAGTGAGGGGCTGATGGTGATTTTGCTGTGAGTGGGGGCTGATAGCTATTTTACTGTGAGTGGGGGCTGATGGTCATTTTACTGTGAGTGGCGGTGTAATGGATCTGCCAGACACAGCTTCTGTGTCGACGCCCATGGTTAATCAGTCTGCATCTGCTCTAGGTCTGATAGAGTGAATCGATCTGCTACCACTCAGGCTGGTAGGCTGAGGAGTGGGAGAACCTATCACAGCCTGGCCAGACGTAGCTAGCTCCCGCCCTCGGTCTATTTATACCTTCATTTCCTGCTCTTCCTTTGCCTGTGATTCTGTCTGGTTTCCTGGCTCTGCTGTTCCTGCTAGTACTTTTGACCTCTGGTTCAAATTGACCCTTGCTTTACTGACTACTCTCAGGTTCTGCGTTTGGTACCTCGTAAACTCCTGGTTTGACTTGGCTCGTTCACTACTCTTGTTGCTCAAGGTGTTGCCGTGGGCAACTGCCCCATTTCCCTTAGCTTCTGTGTACCCTTGTCTGTTTGTCCGTCGTGCACTTATTGAGAGTAGGGACCGTCGCTCAGTTGTACGCCGTCGCCTAGGACGGGCCGTGCAAGTAGGCAGGGACTGAGTGGCGGGTAGATTAGGGCTCACCTGTCTGTCTCCCTACCCCGACATTACAGGTGGGCTGATAGTTATTTTACTGTGAGTGGGGGCTGATGGTTATTTTACTGGGAGTGGGGGCTGATGGTCATTTTACTGTGAGTGGCGGGCTGATGGTTATTTTACTGTGAGTGGGGGGCTGATGGTTATTTTACTGTGAGTGGGGGGCTGATGGTCTTTGAGTGGTTTCCGCCTCTGACGTCCCATTGAAATTAACAGGAGGCAGAAAAAACCTGTGCAGTACTTTTTTATTTGCGTTTTTTTGCATTAGCTAAAACGGCTTAAAAAAAAGTGGGCAAAAAACACCTTAAAAAAACGCAAAGAAAAAGCATCAAAAAACGCTGTCAATTCAAAATCAGATTTTTTTTGTGCCTAACAAAAAACGCTGTGTGAACATACCCTAAGAGTGTAGTGCTTGTTTTAAGACGTTTTTTTGTCTTTTTGTAAACAATTTTTGGTAGTGGTGCCCTGATTAAATTTTTTTTTCCAGGGCTGCCTCGAGCCTGAAAGTGTTGGGAAACTGCCATAGAGGGATTTTTTCATTTTGGTTGACATTTTTACTATAACGTACTGACATATATCTATATGCTAGTACATTAGCCTGTGTGCCAATAGTACACAGGCAGTTGTTAGGGCATTCTGAATTATGCCCTAATAGGGAATATGGTCAGACAGCCCTGGGGTCCATTAATAGACCTTGGGTTGTCTGCCTATACTAAGAATAGGCCTCGTCCGCATCACAGGGATTCCCTCTGACGTGATCAAATTGGTCCATCCCTTAGTTCTCCCGTTGAATGCCATGACAATCGCAGCGAAAACTGCTTTCTCTGCCTCCCATTGATGTCAATGGGAGGTCAGAAACGGAAACGCCTGAAGAAAGGGCATGACGCTTATTTTTCCTGTGAGCTTTTTTCCCGCCTGCGGGGAAAAAAACACCTCTGCCTCTTATTGGAATCAATTGCAAACAGTAGGAAGATAAAACAGGGAGATTGTAGCGCTACTAAACATTACAAACGGTCTTCCAAGTATAGATGGCGGTATTTATTGGGAAAGAATGGACAACGCGTTTCAGCATTCCTAGGGCCTGATGAAGGCTCCAATTCGGAGCTGAAATGCGTTGTCCATTCTTTCCCAATAAATACTGCCATCTTTACTTTGAAGTCCGTTTGTGATGTTTAGCAGCGCTACACTCGCCCTGTTTTTTCTTCCTACTGTTTGCATCTGAATTACAGCCGTTACTCACGGATCCGGAAGCAGGGAAAGCAGCAGCTTGCATCATTTCAACCTATTCACAGAGTTGTGCCTGCTCAACACATCCTGACCAGGTGAGCCGATAAACTTTATTTTATGTTCATCCAAACCCACTAAGGGTATGTGCACACGATAACTGGCTTTTACGTCTGAAATTACGGACTGTTTTCAGGAGAAAACAGCTCCGTAGTTTCAGACGTAAATGCTCCTTCTCGCATTTTGCGAGGCGTCATTGACGCCCGTAATCTTGAGCTGTTCTTCATTGAATTCAATGAAAAACAGCTCAAATTACGTTTCAAAGAAGTGTCCTGCACTTCTTTGACGAGGCAGTCATTTTACGCGTCGTCGTTTGACAGCTGTCAAACGACGACGCGTAAATGACAGGTCGTCGGCACAGTACGTCAGCAAACCCATTCAAATGAATGGGCAGATGTTTGCCGACGTACTGGAGCCGTATTTTCAGACGTAAAACAAGGCATAATACGCCTCGTTTATGTCCGAAAATAGGTCGTGTGGACCCAGCCTAAGGTTTCACACTTTGGAGCTCCATCTTTTTCTTTTTTAATCCTCATTGAAATCAATGGGAGGCAATTTCAGCTGTTTTTTTTGGTGCAGTTTCCGAGGCGGTTTTTGCGTCAAACACAGTGCCAAAAAACTATGTGTGAACAGGGCCTTAATCTCCAACACTAATTCAGGGTGAAGCAGGGTGAATCTCAAACAACTTAGTTTTGGAGTGTTATTACTGTTTATCTCTTCACAGTTAAAATAAGAATATAACGGTTAAATAATTGATCCTGGAAAATGTGGATCCCCTACATCATGTGAGTTTTATATTTTATAGATCATAGCCCCCAGCAAAAAAAGCAGGAGTAGGAATGCTAGATGATGGCTGCTACCGCCAGCAGCATTGACCAGCAGTAAACAGTGATAACCTGCCTCAGCCTTGATGCTGACAGATGCACCTCAAAGCAAAAAGTTGGATAGAGAAACCAAGCTCCCATTAGACAACAAAGATTATGACCATATTGGACCAACAGGAATGAGGCCCCACACATTAATGATCATAGCTCCTTGTGAAAGGAGCAGATGAGCACTTATGAACGAGCTGTATCGTTGATCGGGGATTGTTGTTACAGCCCATATTGGCCGGTGTAAGGCCCCATGCACACGACCGTAAAAAACCTCAGTTTTTGCGGAACGCAAAAACGGACCCATTCACTTCCATTGAACGCGGATACCTTTCCGTAGCGCTATGGATGGGTGTCCGTGCCGTAGAAATGTTCCAAAAATTATGGAACATGTCCGTTCCTTTGCATTTTGCGGGCCGTGCTCCCATACTTTGTATGGGAGCACTGCCCGAAAATGCGGGTGGCAGTCGGCGGCCGGCCGTGCCCGCAATCGCGTGATTGCGGGCACGGTCGTGTGTATGGGGCCTAAAGGAAAGGAAAAAAAACACTGCTGGAGGTACCACTAACTACCAGATATCAGGTCGTAGATTGTACCACTGATCGCCATGATTTGGTTGCTGAATATACCACTAACATCCTGGATGAGGGATTTTTCATTTATCACCGGGAATGCACATCTTTGTAGCCTTGTGAATGGTATCTCGGGAAGATGAATGAGATCAGTGACTACATTTTTTCGAGTCCTGCAGTATATGTATCCTATGTCTGCTCCAGGCCAGCAAAAGCAGCTTTATCTTGCTTGAATTCATGTGCTCCTATTTGTGACTATTAATCATAAAAGACACAGTTATATTTTATGATACTCTACACCATGTTGTGATCTGTGATTAGTGGAACTTTGTGAAATACGTATATTAATAGACCAAATATGAAAAATTACAATAATTGAATTAATAAAACACTGAGGCAAGCCAGAAGGCCGAGAAAGAACTGGATAATTACTCTGGGAATGCAGGAGTTTGGAAAATGACCAGGAATGTTTTATGGTTCTTATCTGTTTTCACTGTTTCTACTGCACCACAAAGGAAAGTGAGTTTCTAATTACAGCAAACATACAATAAATTCTTGGAATAGTCAGCTCTTCCTATAGTGGCAAGACTAACATTTATCAATAAGATTGCACCGAGTGTGTGTAAAGTGGAGTGGGCCAGTTTCACCTTTTATAGGAACTGTAACTGTAGGGATTGCAGCCGCACATGGGCCCTGGAGCTTAAAGGGGCCCAAACTACCTCTCTGACCCATAAGAGAACACTAGTACCATACGTGGCGGATGTTGTCAGCCCTGTTACAGATTTTGCATCATGACCCAGAAGCTCGAATTTACGCCTCTGATATTAATAACCCATCTAAACTAAATATGTTTCAGATTCAATGCATATAATAATTTGACCGTGTGGCGGTATTTTTGAAATGTAAGCAAAAGGTCACAAATAATTAAAACATATATTGTTTTAATATACTCATAAAATCTAATTTGGGATACACAACATATTTACAGATAACTTCTTGAACAAGAGAGCGGTTGTTTCCCCAATACTAAGTGTTCTGGAAATAGTCATGTGAACATGTACAACCCTGTACATGGTCACATGACTATTTTGTAGTGAACAGAAGAGCAGCCAACGCAAAGGAACAGTCTCATATGTAACTTTCAGACTATGTTCAGATGTTGCAGATTTGTTGTGTTTTTCTGCTGTAACATAATTGTCATTGAAGAGATTGAGGTTTTTATAACATTTATCTTCCCAACCATAGGTGTCAGTGGGACAACTCATAGTTTATGACAGATTAAAAGCAGATAACCTTCAAAACATAAATATTACCATATATTGGTAGTTCAATTTTATTTACTTACAGACATACTTATATCTTTCTATTCAACTATAGCAGCCATTTTTGCAAAAGCGAAAACAGGGAAGAGCAGCGATATTAGTTGTAACATCTGACTACTTGGCTAAGTTTCACTTTTTTATTGCTTGAACCTGCCAACGTAACTTAAAGTTGGTGATCACTACAAAAAACTATTTCAAAAGTCACCACCAATATGGCTGTACTCCAGTGGCGGATTAAGTAGACCATGGGCCCTGGGCTGTTACCCAAACTTGGGCCCCCCTTCCTCACCGCCGCCCTGCCGCACGTAACTATTTTTAACACTACTTTTTGGGGCAAGCATTAACAGTGTTACGATTCCCCTTGTCACAGCGCGGTGTCCCTACATACTGACAGTATCAAACTGTGCTAGGACACATCCTCCTGATAAGGGGAATTGTCTATCAGTCCTGGACTGCAGAAAGACTTTTTGTGAAATACAAGGATTTCCTATAATAAACATGTCAGGAGAGGTGACAGATTCTCTATAAATCTAGTGACTCACAGGTGACGACGTAGTTTTTTTCCTCTTCTCCATCCAGTTCAGACTTCATGACGACTTTTCCCGGCCATGACCCATTTCTGCAGAATTTGCCACTCAGATGTCTTTGGCTCCCCACTTTTCCAACATTTCCACACCTATAAACAAAGATAATATTATCATGGTGCCACATACTGTGCCCCTAAATATAATAGCACCAAACACTGCGCCCCTGAATAAAATAGTACAAACACTGTGCCCCTAAATATTATAGCACCATAGACTGCGCCCCTGAATATAATTGTGCCAAACACTGTAGATAGCACCACACACAGCCCCCTGTAAATAGCGCTACACAGTCCTCCCCCTCTGTAAATAGCGTCACATAGCCCTCCCCCTCTTGTATATAGTGCTACACAGCAATCCCCCTTAGATATAGTGATACACAGCGCTCCCTTCTATATAGTGCTATACAACAATCCCCCCTTGTATATTGTGCTACACAGCGTCTCCCCCTTGGACCTGCAGCTCTTGTAATTGCTCAGTATAATGTCCCCCATAGCTGCCCCCACAGTATATTGCCACCCATAGCTGCCCCCACAGTATAATGCCCCATAGATGTGACACAGTATAATGCCCCATAGATGTGACACAGTATAATGCCCCCATAACTGCAACACAGTATAATGCCCCATAGCTGCGACACAGTATAATGCCCCCATAGCTGCGACACAGTATAATGCCCCCATAGCTGACACAGCATAATGCCCCATAGCTGACACAGTATAATGCCCCATAGCTGACACAGTATAATGCCCCATAGCTGACACAGTATAATGCCCCATAGCTGACACAGTATAATGCCCCATAGCTGACACAGCATAATGCCCCATAGCTGACACAGTATAATGCCCCATAGCTGACACAGCATAATGCCCCATAGCTGACACAGTATAATGCCCCATAGCTGACACAGCATAATGCCCCATAGCTGACACAGTATAATGCCCCATAGCTGACACAGCATAATGCCCCATAGCTGACGCAGTATAATGCCCCATAGCTGACACAGAATAATGCCCCATAGCTGACACAGCATAATGCCCCATAGCTGACACAGCATAATGCCCCATAGCTGACACAGTATAATGCCCCATAGCTGACACAGTATAATGCCCCATAGCTGACGCAGCATAATGCCCCATAGCTGACACAGCATAATGCCCCATAGCTGACAAAGCATAATGCCCCATAGCTGACACAGTATAATGCCCCATAGCTGACACAGCATAATGCCCCATAGCTGACACAGCATAATGCCCCATAGCTGACGCAGCATAATGCCCCATAGCTGACGCAGCATAATGCCCCATAGCTGACGCAGCATAATGCCCCATAGCTGACGCAGCATAATGCCCCATAGCTGACGCAGCATAATGCCCCATAGCTGACGCAGTATAATGCCCCATAGCTGACGCAGCATAATGCCCCATAGCTGACGCAGCATAATGACCCATAGCTGACGCAGCATAATGCCCCATAGCTGACGCAGCATAATGCCCCATAGCTGACACAGCATAATGCCCCATAGCTGACACAGCATAATGCCCCGTAGCTGACACAGCATAATGCCCCATAGCTGACACAGCATAATGCCCCATAGCTGACACAGTATAATGCCCCATAGCTGACACAGTATAATGCCCCATAGAGGTGACACAGTATAATGCCCCATATGTATGTACCTAATAAAAAAAGAAAACATAATTGCTTACCTATCCCAGTTCCCACGACGGTGGGGGATGCGATGCTTCTCCTCCTCTGCACTGTGCTGTGCTGTCAGTGACTCCGTGCAGACAGGCGCGATGACGTCACTACATCGCGCCTGCCTGCACCGAGCCGCTCACGGCAGAGTGAATGCTGGAGCGAGGCTCCAGCATTCAACCAACCTGAATCTGCGTCCTGCGGATGCAGATTCAGTCGGAAGCAGGCAGCGCGGCAGCGCTGCATAGTTTTTTAAGTTTGTGTGCGGTTCGGGCCGCGATGGGCCCCCTGGCAGCCTCGGGCCGCGATGGGCCCCCTGGCAGCCTCGGGCCCCGATGGGCCCCCTGGCAGCCTCGGGCCCCGATGGGCCCCCTGGCAGCCTCGGGACCCGATGGGCCCCCTGGCAGCCTCGGGCCCCGATGGGCCCCCTGGCAGCCTCGGGCCCCGATGGGCCCCCTGGCAGCCTCGGGCCCCGGGCGACCGCCCGAAACGCCCACATTATAATCCGCCATTGCTGTACTCCCTGTTGTCCCTTTTGCAAAAAAAAAAAAAATGGCTTCCAAACCAGGACAGCAAAATGCTAGAATTTCTGTAAGCAAAGAGAAACATATTGCTCTAACTTCCATTTTATTAAGACGTGGCAATATTTACATTTTGGTTGGAAATTTTCTTTAAAAACCATGCTTTGCCCATGCTAACCAATCAACTCTTAATGCAATTTCACGAGTAAAGGTTAGAAACTGTATGCATGGATTAGGCCATCATTCATTTAGATGATTCTAAAATGCTAACATTTTCATCGATTTTTATAGCGCTGCTGGGGGACCAGAAGTCACGTTGAACAGCCTTCTTTGATTACCATACGACTTTTCGTCATGTGACCGGCCCCACTGTACTCTATGTAGAAGCAGTAGCAGTAGTACATTTAGTACAAACGCTGTGCAACTAGACTTCCAGAGCTAAAAAAAATTATGAAAATCTCAGAATCAGAGTGATGGGGGGAACGGAATGCATATTAGCGAGTGTACTGACATACTGCAATGAGTTCATTTTTGTTCCCCACATAACCCCCTTTAAAGAAGTTTTCTATCAGAAACATTTATGACATAAATGTCAGATAGATGCGGGTCTCATATCTGGGACCCACACCTATCACTAGAACGGGGCCCCCTAAACCATGTTCTACTGCTCTGTGTTGTGGCTGAAGCAGGTGATTTCCGACCATGAATTACGGAACTTACGCTGAGCTATGCTCTTTCCATAAGCCCCATAGAACTGAATGGTAGTTACAGAAACAGCATAGATCGCATGCTACGCTGCTTCCGTAACTGCTATTCACTACTATAGAAGTTACGGAAACAGCGTAGCTTAGGGAGCTATGCTGTTTCCGTAATTCATGGTTGGAATCACCCGCTTCAGCCACAACACAGAGCAGTAAAACATGGTTTAGGGGGCCCTGTTCTAGAGATAGGTGCGGGTCCCAGAGGTGGTACACGCATCTATTTGACATTTATGACATATCCTGCGGATATGTCATACATGTCTCTGATGGGAAAACCCCTTTAAGCCATGGCCCCAATTTTCTATGATTATTAATGTCCGACTAGTCATATTTTGGTCATTAAAAAGGGGGTGGGGCATACAACTTTTAAAGCGAAAATAATCTTGTTTATGAGTAGATTGTATTTCCATATATTTTCCTTGGGGGACTGTGGTTAACTCTCTTATAAATCTATATAGTGCGAGCATAATCCATAAACAAATATAGAGCCTTTCGTGGTGGAAGTGAAATACAATCATGTTAAATCTTATAGGTTGTAAGTCACATGATCTTAGTTAAATTAACAACAGTTTGTGCAGAAGTTTGCAGTGGTAAATATCTAAATAAATGTTTTGTAAGTTTTGGTCTTTACAAGAACCATAAAAGGCATAAACCAGCACTTACAAAGTGCAAGTCTACAATGCATAGACTCTAAAGAAAATAAATCGTCTTTCATTAACCGGTTCAGACCCTGACTGTACAAACACTACATCTAATACATATGTCTGAGAGATGTTACAAATATTTTCCGCCATTACCTTTCTAATGGCTCTAAGAAATGTTTAAACCATGTGACTGACCTCAGTTTTCATAATAATTTGTCTTTGAAGAGACAATGTGTCGCAATTTTAAGAAATAAACGTTTGCGATGATGACACAACATTAGTGCAGCTGCTCCAGTCATTTTCCTACTTAAGACGGAGAAAAAAAGGCAAAGAAAACAAAATTCAGCAGTCTTATCAAGATTTCTAAAAGGAAAACAGATGTTGCCCCATCATTATCATGGAGGTGAAATGTTTCATTCCAAAAATGTAATAAATCCTAATAAAGAAAATGAATGGGAGTTCTGCCCCCATATATACAGAGATACCTTAGATAAATCGACTGATAGATAAATCCCGGGCATATTAGCAATTTAATTTTATGGGAAAAACACAATAGTTTCATTCTGCGAGTTCTGTGTCATGTAGTAATACTCCAAATGAAAACAATTAGGAAGTGAACGGTTTTCATCACATACAAAGGCTCACATTATAGGTTTCATCTTTTTCATTCTCGGCCGAGAATACATTTTATAGTTCTTTTTTGTATACTAATTTCCGTTATTGTTGCTCTCTGGTTGTAAACTAAATTCCCAATTGTACAGCATCAATTTCTAATGTGTAATAAATAAATATATATATATATGTACATATAAGTTGACTTGTTGGGCCTCTCATACGTGGCTGCCATTGTGAATTTTGAAGACACGCTGTGGAATTTATCCAGAATGGGTAAAGCATTGTTACGTCATTTGCTTCTAATCCCTTAACTAGCCTGTAATGAGTACAATATGTATATTTTCTTTGGAGCTTTAGAGATTTATATGCAGGCTAAGTCTTAAACATAAACTTAAGTCATAAAACAAACTATAAACAATCTAAGTTTGATTTGACATAGAAAGATTGAAGTAGATTTGTGGAGTTTGCTTGCTTTAAGCGCTAGATGCTTGTGACAGGAGTGGAGCAGTTTTACTCTTAGCTATGGAGTAGAGCTCATTTCCAGATCTTGCCTTTAGGTATATTATTTGTATGGAATCACAACCAAACCATTATTAGATTGTGTCTACTTCATGTTAATCTGGCCATACATACATAGATAATTCAGCCAACAGAACTGGTAAATAACAGCCATGCCGATAACTGGTCTGTTTATGGTTACCAGGGGTGCCATCAGGAATTTCTGGGCCCCACACAGCCAAGGGCCAGGGGGACACAGGTGAAACTACACAGGCCCCATTATGGTGGAGGAGCTTTGGTGCTATGGCACATATTAAAATATCTGGCATGCCCTTTTTTATTTACTTTCATTCGGTCCCCTGACAGCAATACTAGAAATATAGCCCAGATGGTTAAAAAAAAACAAGATTTCAGAGTCTTAGAAATTTGTTGCATCACTTTAAAACAAATTCAAGTATGTTTAATACCTTTTCCATCAAACTGTGTATAGTGATACTAAGCTAAATCTTCTATGTATTACGCTATGGGACAATACAAGTCAATTTCAGATTAGTGATTCTTGCCCTGCAGTCTTATAAGCAGATTGCAGGCTGTTATGAATAGACTGTAGACACAAGTTGTTATAGAAAATCACCTGATACAGGCTATTTTACAACAGCAGAGGTCTAAATCCCCAACATAGACATATATTTAAAATATAGCTTGCTAGATACCTGCACCTGCCACCAGAGGGAGTGTAGAAGCTTACTGCATACTGGTAATACATTGAATTCAATAATAAAATAGTATGCAATAAGCTCCTGAGTTCCATCTAGTGGTGGCTGCAGGCAATCAGAATGTTATGTTTTTTTAATCTATGTCTATGAAAGGGATTTGGAGCTCTATCTAAAAAACAGAGCTCTGACCACTATAAAGATATATTAAGAAATTAATCAGCACAGAATTTTGGACCTAAAAATTTTGTTGAATGCGGACATCCACTTTTTAGACCTCTTTTACACCAGTTTTAATATACGCTATTTTAGGACAGTGGAATTGCATGATTAATTCATTGTTTTACATTTCTGTCCTCTATCGAGTATGTAACAAAAATTGATGGGTTTTGTATGTTTTGCTTGAAAGGTAAGAATGGATAGCAGAAAACACTAAATAAGCATCTCTTATGCAATGTTTGAGATATAATAGGGTCACATTAATTTTGTAGTGTGTGAATGAGGATCTAGAATTTTTAAAATACACGTCTAAGGTGGTAGCATTCATACTGGTAAGTAATTGTCAGTCTTTCTGCCCTGTAATCAATAAGAAGTGCAGTCATATCCGGCAACCTAAACTATAGAATCTTTCAATTGTAAGGTCAAATGCCCAAGGCTCTAAGTCTCTTATTCTATACAATGTTTCTGATGCTATATTAATAAAAGTTATTATTACATTTAACGACACTTATATAGCCACACACACACATATATATATATATATACATTCCTTATGAACATCTCACTAATATTGTTAATGTTCTGTGTGATGGAACCATGTAGTGATACAGGAAAAAGATCTGGATAGTTCTGTAGCTTTAGGTTGAAACAAGGTTTATTCAAGTTCTTTTTTTTCATATACAAACAAATATTAAAAGTGTCAATCATAAGGCATCTCAATAAAGCATAAATTAAAGTAAGGTCCTCAAAAAACATAATGACATATCTAAATAGGCAAATATTAGGCCAGAAGGCCTAAGAGTGGAGGAACCAGCCCTTAAAAAAGGTGACCCTTAAAAAAGAAAAGAGGAAGAGAACAGGGAAACTGGAAAAGGAGGAAATGAAAAGGAGAGGTAAGGAGAGAAAAAAAAAGGGGAGTATGTGGATAAGGGAGTTCAAGTCCCATGAAGTTCTAAAGAACACATTAGATTGGAGAAAAATAAATCAATATATACAATGAAAAAGGACTCCTGTAGCATTCTCAATGTGTGATAAACCAGGTCTGTAGACTGGGCGAACTATGGAATGCTAACCATGAAGATAAAAACGAGGCATATGATTTCTGTAGCTTTAGAAGATGCTTTGAATGCATGATGTCAATTGTCCACTATGTTATTACTGACATCTGGGTATAGAGATTTTTTCACAAAATAAACAGTAAAAGTCAAGCAAAATTTGACTGTCTTAAAGGGAGTCTGTCACTAGAAATTTGTCTATCAAAGCAGCAGCACAGTAGTACAGTGTAGACTCACCTGAATATAACACTGTTTTCATTTTTCAGATGAGTGGCTCCATAGCAGCGATAATAACTTTATTATTCATATGCAAATGAGATTTTTGGAGCAACGAGGGCGTCACCATTGCTCCAAACTGCTCTACCTTCTATCCCCAGTCCGTCACTCCCTTCCTTCTTTGATTGACAGGACCAGGCAGTGTAGAAGCCGTGATCACGCCTGGCCCCGTATTTTCCTGAGCGCATCCACACCTCAGCCTCTGAATCAGCGCATGCGCAGTACAGCACCCAGGTGTAGTGTGATGTAATCGCCGCATGCGCCGTAGAGCTGATTAGACTGGTGAAACTTCAGTGCTGTACTGCGCATGCGCCGATTCAAAAGCTGAGGTGCATGTGCACTCAGGAGAATACAGGGCCACGCGTGATCACGTAAGTTCCCACCTCATAGAGGTCGCCTTGTCGTGGCAGGTGGGCCCACACAATTTGATCAAGATGTGTGCTAAGAACCTCACTCTTGTAAGTAGATTTAGCAGTAATGCATATTTATTTATATTTAGCTGTTTAGGTGGCATTATTGTTCGCAGTGTGCTGTCGCATTTTTTGTGTGCTGTATAATTTTGCAGTCACAGGCGTTCTTGCGCCTGTATACACGTTTTGTTTCATTTTGTTGGAATGTGCTGTTCAAACTCTTGTGTTGTTTATGTGATCTATATATGTGGGGTTAGTGACTGCCTCCATTTTTTGATCTTGCACTCCTCCTATTCTGCCCTGAGTGATTTTAATTAGTTTAATGCTGGTTCCTACCATCCCCAGATATATACAGTGAAGGAAATAAGTATTTGATCCCTTGCTGATTTTGTAAGTTTGCCCACTGTCAAAGACATGAACAGTCTAGAATGTTTAGGCTAGGTTAATTTTACCAGTGAGAGATAGATTATATAAAAAAAAACAAAAAAAATCACATAGTCAAAATTATATATATTTATTTGCATTGTGCACAGAGAAATAAGTATTTGATCCCCTACCAGCCATTAAGAGTTCAGCCTCCTCCAGACCAGTTACACGCTCCAAATCAACTTGGTACCTGCATTAAAGACAGCTGTCTTAAATGGTCACCTGTATAAAAGACTCCGGTCCACAGACTCAATTAATCAGTCTGACTCTAACCTCTACAACATGGGCAAGATCAAACAGCTCTCTAAGGATGTCAGGGACAAGATCATAGACCTGCACAAGGCTGGAATGGGCTACAAAACCATAAGTAAGACGCTGGGTGAGAAGGAGACAACTGTTGGTGAAATAGTAAGAAAATGGAAGACATACAAAATGACTGTCAATCGACATCGATCTGGGGCTCCATGCAAAATCTCACCTCGTGGGGTATCCTTGATCCTGTGGAAGGTGAGAGCTCAGCCGAAAACTACACGGGGGGAACTTGTTAATGATCTCAAGGCAGCTGGGACCACAGTCACCAAGAAAACTATTGGTAACACATTACACCGTAATGGATTAAAATCCTGCAGTGCCCGCAAGGTCCCCCTGCTCAATAAGGCACATGTACAGGCCCGTCTGAAGTTTGCAAATGAACATCTGGATGATTCTGAGAGTGATTGGGAGAAGGTGCTGTGGTCAGATGAGACTAAAATTGAGCTCTTTGGCATTAACTCAACTCGCCGTGTTTGGAGGAAGAGAAATGCTGCCTATGACCCAAAGAACACCGTTCCCACTGTCAAGCATGGAGGTGGAAACATTATGTTTTGGGGGTGTTTCTCTGCTAAGGGTACAGGACTACTTCACCGCATCAATGGGAGAATGGATGGAGCCATGTACCGTCAAATTCTGAGTGACAACCTCCTTCCCTCCACCAGGACATTAAAAATGGCTCGTGGCTGGGTATCCAGCACGACAATGACCCGAAACATACAGCCAAGGCAACAAAGGAGTGGCTCAAAAAGAAGCACATTAAGGTCATGGAGTGGCCTAGCCAGTCTCCAGACCTTAATCCCATCGAAAACTTATGGAGGGAGCTGAAGATCCGAGTTGCGAAGCGACAGCCCCGAAATCTTAATGATTTACACATGATCTGCAAAGAGGAGTGGGCCAAAATTCCATCTAACATGTGTGCAAACCTCATCATCAACTACAAAAAATATCTGACTGCTGTGCTTGCCAACAAGGGTTTTGCCACCAAGTATTAAGTCTTGTTTGCCAAAGGGATCAAATACTTATTTCTCTGTGCACAATGCAAATAATTATATATAATTTTGACAATGTGATTTTCTTTTTTTTTTTTTATATAATCTATCTCTCACTGGTAAAATTAACCTAGCCTAAAAATTCTAGACTGTTCATGTCTTTGACAGTGGGCAAACTTACAAAATCAGCAAGGGATCAAATACTTATTTCCTTCACTGTATGTAGGCTTAGTCCCAGTTCTGGGTGTATATGCAGCGTAGGTTCCCACCTCGCCTTGTCGTGGTAGTGGCTCAGACGGCATTAGTGTTCACAGTGTGCTGTCGACATTTTTTGTGTGCTGTATGTAGATAGATAGATAGATAGATAGATAGATAGATAGATAGATAGATAGATAGATAGATAGATAGATAGATAGATAGATAGATAGATAGATAGATAGATAGATAGATAGATAGATAGATAGATAGATAGAGGAAAGCAGCACTATTCCAGTTAGTGGGTACAAATAAATACCAAGTCCATAGGTACTAAAAAGCAAAAAATAGAGGCAGCACTCCAGATTGTGAATAATTAAAGTGTGTTTTATTCACCCCAGCAACGTTTTAATCCAACTCAATGGGATCTTTCTCAATCCAAATTGCTACCTCTATTTTTTGCTTTATATATATATATATATATATATATATATATATATATATATATATATATAGATAGATAGATAGATAGATAGATAGATAGATAGATAGATAGATAGATATATACATACACATATATATATATCTATATATATATATAGATATAGATATATACATATATATATACATATATATATATACACTATATATATATATATATATACATATATATACACGCACACACATATATATATATAATGTCAGAAACGCCTACTGCAATGTATGGACTACAATTCTTGCTTATCTGGTGGCTGCCATTCCTAAGATTAATGAAGTAAAAGTTTCTGTAAGACCAGATTCACACAAGCGTGTGCATTTTGCGCGAACAAAAAACGCAGCGCGCAAAAGGTCCATAAAAGCTCCGTGTGTCAGCAGCATATGATGCGTGGCTGCGTGATTTTTGCGCAGCCGCCATCATTATGACACTCTGTTTTTATGTTTGTAAACAGAAAAGCATGTGGTGCTTTTTTGTTTTCATTTATAGTTTTGACTACTGTAGCGCGCATCACGCGCGGCACACGGAAGTGCGTCCGTGTGCCGTGCGAGGTTTTCACGCATCCATTGACTTCAATGGGTGCATGATGTGCGAAAAACGGGCAAATATAGGACATGTCGTGAGTTTTACGCAGCGGACATACGCAGCGGACATACGCTGCGTGAAAATCACTGACAGTCTGAACGGCTCCATTGACTAACATAGGTCCGTGCGACGCGGGTGAAAATCACGCGCGTTGCATGGACGTATTATACGTTCGTCTGAATAAGCCCTAACTGGAATGATCTGATTGGAACAAATGCAAGATTTTCCCTCTCCCACATTTCCGGCCTTGTATTGTGAACGAGGCTAGCTTCTCGGATTCAATTCTGGCAGAGACCTATAATTCCCCAGGCCCACTGTTCCTTTTCTGAAACTTTATACCTTGAAAATGTTGTCAAAGTATGAACTAGGCGTTTTTCTTAATTGATGTTTGAAATATTAAACATTACTGTACAAAGATGAAATGTGTAAGTGTTCCTGTTTGGAAAACCAAGACTACATAATAACCTAATAAAACGAATTACATTCCAGGAGCTTTGTAAACATTGTGGTGTTTTTAGCAATAAATTGATGCAAGATGGATTTTCCTCTTATTTATGTAACACGCTAACTTCAGCTACAAGCTTAGGACACAAGCAGAGCTGGATCAATTACAACATGAAGGGCTAATGCCTTACAAGAAACAGAAAACGTCCCTGTTCACACTGAGTTTTTTTACATGTTTTTTTATGCGGAAACCGTGCCAAAAAACGGCCGAAAATACCTCCCATTGATTTCAATGGGAGGCGGAGGCGTTTTTTACCGCGAGCGGAAAAACCGTCTTGCGGTAAAAAGAAGCGTCATGCCCTATCTTCGGGCATTTACGCCTCTGACCTCCCATTGACATCAAAATCCCAAACTGAATTTTGAGGCACAATTTTCCTCCTGCAAAAAACTCTGTGTGAACAGTGCCGCACTGTCTAGAGTTATGCAACTGTATCATTCCAGTTACAGCGGTGGAAAATTCTGGGGTGGATTTCTAAACACAGAAGGGAAAGTATTCCAAATGTGAAATAAGGGATACATTTAAGTGGATAAACAAATAAATATGTGTGTGTGTCTATAGGCTTACACTAACCCCCATTATTACCCTGGTACCCACTGCAACCTGGGGTACGGGCAAGATCCGAGTAAGATCCAGTACCCGACCATCTGTAGTGATGGTTAGGCACTGGAGCGGCCGCAGGCTGGTATTATTAGGCTGGGAAAGCCCAAAAACAGTGGCCCTCCCCACCCTGGTAATGTTAGCCTACTGTTGCTGTGTTGTATCTGGCCGGTTATGAAAATGGAGGAACCCCATATCGTTCTTTACAATAAGTATTTTTTTTAAATGACGTGGGGTGCCCCCCATTTTTCATAACCAGCTAGTTACAACACATCAGCAGCAGGCTAGCATTACCAGGGTGGGAAGGGACACTCTGGCCCTATAGATAGACGACTACAATGAAATGACAAAATATTAGAAATAATGTTAGTAGCTGTAGATAAAACAGTCAGCTGTCACTATTGATACATGATACAGTTTCCTCAATATGCATGAATAGTGGCTCTTATGAATTAACAGAGGATTTATGTATTGTGGGTGCAGTTACTGAGGCAGAGGCTAATCTGCTGCACATTTAAAAAAAATACAAAAAAAATTTATTCAGTATTTTAACATTTTATCAACATATCAAGCATGAACGGGATAGGGAGGGAAGGGGGTTTGAGATATTAATAAGAGTGCCATTAATACCTCCTTGACCAAGTATAGTCTAAGTTTTATGTTGCAAGTAGAATCAGGTTCCTAAGGATTTAGGCCTGATTAACACGAACGTGTTAAACGTCCGTGGGACGGCCGTTGAAACAGCGGACGTCCCACGGACCTATGTTATTCAATGTGGCCATTCACACAGTCGTTGTTTCAACGGACCGTGTGAAGGGTCCGTGGGAAAATAGGACATGTCCGTTCTTTTCCCGCATCACGCATCCCTCCATAGACTCTCAACTATGGGGGATGCGTGACATCGCATCCTGCAGCGCTGAGCACGGATGCATTTCGGACGTGAAAAACTGCAGTTTTTCACGTTCGAGATGTGCAGCGTTCGTGTGAATCAGGCCTTAAAGGGAATGTGTTGTTAGCAAAAAATGTTTTGTTTTTTTTAGTTAAACAATTCGTGTGTGGGTGATTAAACATTGTTCTAATTTTTTTTATTTTTTTCACGAGTCAGGAAATATTATAAATTGGATTCAATTGGATTCTAATTTATAATATTTCCCATTGCTGGTCACTAGATGGAGCAATTCCCAAAATTGCAGCATTGCATGTGGTAAAGCAACCACATTGCTTTATGCTGCAAAATTGGGAAAAAATCCCTCGCTCTAGTGAGCTCTCCGAATCCCCCCCTCCTTTATCCTGGCTAGTGCCGGGAGAAACGAGGGGATTGAACGGTCTAACCGCCTACACTGTGTGTCGCCATTTTTTGAGCTAACACACAGTGTAGTAGGTTAACATACACTAGTAAACACACAGTAAAACACGAACATACATAGAAATCACTTACCTGCTCCAGTCGCCGCGGCTCCCTCCGGACCGTCAGCTCCGTCTGCTGCCGCTGCTCCATGTGCACAAGTCCGGAAGCCGCGACCGGAAGTAGTAATCTTACTGTCCGGCCGCGACTTCCGGTCCACAGGAAAATGGCGCCGGACGGCGCGCATTTCAAATTGGACTGTGTGGGAGCGGCGCATGCGCCGTTCCCACACAGACGGCGTACACCACAGTGGATGGAACGGGCCCCGTTCGCAGTCCCTATGGGACTGGAGCTGCCATATTCCATGTCTGTATGTGTCGTTAATCGACACATACAGAAATGGAAAAAAAAATGGCAGCCCCCATAGGGAAGAAAAAGTGTAAAAATAAAAAAAAGTAACACACAAACACACAAATAAATACAAACGTTTTTAATAAAACACTAACATCAAACTGATATAAAAAAAAAAATTATGGTGACACTGTTCCTTTAATGATGGCAATGGAGGTCACCTGAAGTAACATCTCATCCAAGCGATGGTTGTAGTTTAGGTAAGATATTTAGGCAGGAGTTAGTAGACACTCCAATGAGTATAGGTATTTGCTGTGTTGGCTAGCATACATACCAGTAAAATGTTGTAGAGGGGAAGTGAAGTAAAGGAAGGGGAAAGTGGGGTGAGGACGCGCAGAGCACTTCAATCCACATGAATGTCCACTCTGTGGTCACATAGGTCCATCACCTGAAATGGTTCTTGCTAAATACCAGGTGGTGGCTTGAAAGCATTCATAGATTCAAATTTTTATGTGTGTTGGTAGGATTTGAAAAATAGGATCATTTTGTATGGAGGCGTTAACCCAGTCTATCCTTAGGCCATGTTCAATCGTGGCGGAATTGCTGTTGAATTCCGCTGCGAACAGTCCACAGTGGAAATCTGCAGCAGCCGTTTTTTACATTTGTTTCTATACATTGTTAGGAAACTTAGTTCAGACGGTGCGGAAAAGAACTGTGCGGAAATCAGGCTGCGGTGCAGAAATTTCCCTCCGCAGCATGCTCATTCCATTGCGGAGAAGAAGCGGAATTTCACTGCGGATTTCAGCCTTTGCAATACAAAAACAGAAATCTATGGCAAGTCCACTGTGATATTTGCAACATCTGAATTACCTGTCAAATATGCAAATGCTGGTGCAGATTCGTTGTGTAATTTCCCCGAATCTGCACCAACATTTGCAGCGGAAATAATCTGCCACGTGTGAACGTGGCCTTAAAAGTAATGTGAGGTTTTCTAAAAACAAACATAGTTTTGGGACATTCTGGATCCAACCATGTTTTTAGTATAGTTTTGCATGCTGCTGCAGAAATGCAAAGGATCAATCTCTTTTGTAGTTGGTGAATTCTGTCACCTTCCAGGTGTACTTAGCCAAAGAGTTCCCAACCGAGAGTGAAAGTTATAGGCTGGGTTCACACGACCTATTTTCAGACGTAAACGAGGCGTATTATGCCTCGATTTACGCCTGAAAATAGGGCTACAATACGTCGGCAAACATCTGCCAATTCATTTGAATGGGTTTGCCGACGTACTGTGCAGACGACCTGTAATTTACGCGTCGTTGTTTGACAGCTGTCAAACGACGACGCGTAAATTGACTGCCTCGGCAAAGAAGTGCAGGGCACTTCTTTGCAACGTAATTTGAGCCGTTCTTCATTGAAGTCAATGAAGAGCAGGTCAAGATTTACGAGCGTCACAGACGCCTCGCATAATGCGAGGAGCTTTTACGTCTGAAACGAGGCAGCTGTTTTCTCCTGAAAACAGTCTGTCTTTTCAGACGTAAAAGACAGTTCACGTGTGCACATACCCATACTGTGAGATGAATGTGTTTAGGGCATGCCCACACGTGGCGGATTTCCTCCGCAACTGTCCGCATCAATGCCGCACAGAATCTGCGTTGCAGATTCTGCGGCGGATCTGCCCAAAATGTGCAGTAAATTGATGCGGACTAGCTGCTGCGGACTGCGGTAAAAGTGCTTCCCTTCTCTCTATCAGTGCAGGATAGAGAGAAGGGACAGCACTTTCCCTAGTGAAAGTAAAAGAATTTCATACTTACCGGCCGTTGTCTTGGTGACGCGTCCCTCTTTCGGCATCCAGCCCGACCTCCCTGGATGACGCCTGCAGTCCATGTGACCGCTGCAGCCTGTGATTGGCTGCAGCCGTCACTTAGACTGAAACGTCATCCTGGGAAGCCGGACTGGAGACAGAAGCAGGGAGTTCTCGGTAAGTATGAACTTCTATTTTTTTTACAGGTTGATGTATATTGTGATCGGTAGTCACTGTCCAGGGTGCAGAAACAGTTACTGCCGATCGCTTAACTCTTTCAGCACCCTGGACAGTGACTATTTACTGACGTCTCCTAGCAACGCTCCCGTAATTACGGGAGCCCCATTGACTTCCTCAGTCTGGCTGTAGACCTAGAAATACATAGGTCCAGCCAGAATGAAGAAATGTCATGTCAAAAAAGCAAGACGCATCCGCAGCACACATAACATGTGCATGACAGCTGCAGACTTCATTGCGGAAATTAGAATCTACATTGAAGTCAATGGAGAAATTCCGCCATGAGTCCGCAACCAGTCCACCACAACTCCGCAACATCCATTGCATGCTGCGGACACCAAATTCCGCACCGCAGCCTATGCTCCGCAGCGGAATTTTCCGCTTCGTCTAAACTAACCCTACTAAATAGAAGTGGAAGTCAATGGAGAAACGGCTCCGCTGCGGATTAACGCTGCGGAGTGTCCGCAGCGGAATTCAAGAGCAATTCCGCCACGTGTGGCTTTGCCCTTACAAAGAGCAGTATTTGTTCCCAGAAAGACTGGATTAACGGAAAGTGCCAAAGACTATGGTACATGTCTGCTATCTGCTCCCCACAGCTGAAACAAGTCGCGTCTAGGGTATTGCCCTTCAGATAAACTGGGTAGAAACATGTTCTGTGTAAGGTCCAGGTTGTGTGAAGCTCATTTGACCATTCCCGAAGAAGCAGTGTCATAATTTATATGTGTTTGAAGAAGCAAGTAAAAACTGGAAACCAATCTCTTCAAATCAGTTAGGGCATGACCACACGTGGCGGATTTCCTCCGCAACTGTCCGCATCAATGCCGCACAGAATCTGCGTTGCAGATTCTGCTGCGGATCTGCACAAAATGTGCAGTACATTGATGCGGACTAGCTGCTGCGGACTGCGGGAAAAGTGCTTCCCTTCTCCCTATTCAGTGCAGGATAGAGAGAAGGGACAGCACTTTCCCTAGTGAAAGTAAACGATTTTCATACTTACCGGCCGTTGTCTTGGTGACGCGTCCCTCTTTCGGCATCCAGCCCGACCTCCCTGGATGACGCGCCAGTCCATGTGACCGCTGCAGCCTGTGCTTGGCCTGTGATTGGCTGCAGCCGTCACTTAGACTGAAACGTCATCCTGGGAGGCCGGACTGGAGACAGAAGCAGGGAGTTCTCGGTAAGTATGAACTTATATTTTTTTGACAGGTTGCTCTATATTGTGATCGGTAGTCACTGTCCCGGGTGCAGAAACAGTTACTGCCGATCGCTTAACTCTTTCAGCACCCTGGACAGTGACTATTTACAGACGTCTCCTAGCAACGCTCCCGTCATTACGGGAGCCCCATTGACTTCCTCAGTCTGGCTGTAGACCTAGAAATACATAGGTCCAGCCAGAATGAAGAAATGTCAAGTTAAAAAAGCAAAACGCATCCGCAGCACACATAACATGTGCATGACAGCTGCGGACTTCATTGCGGAAATTAGAATCTCCATTGAAGTCAATGGAGAAATTCCGCCATGAGTCCGCCACTGCTCCGCAACAGACAGAGCATGCTGCGGACACCAAATTCCACTCCGCAGCCTATGCTCCGCAGCGGAATTTTACGCATCGTCTAAACGAACACTGCTAAATTAAAGTGAAAGTCAATGGAGAAACGGCTCCGCTGCGGATTAACGCTGCGGAGTGTCCGCAGCGGAATTTAAGTGAAATTCCGCCACGTGTGAACCCAGCCTTAAGGTAGTCAATCTGAGGCAATTTTCCTCCTAATCCTTCTACCCTATGGCACGTAGGACATAGCTTTATGCTGTTAAGAAATGGAAGAAGTGGGAGCATATGAAACTAAATTTGGTACATGCTTAAAAAAAAAAAAAAAAAAAGAGAGAGACTTTTGTGCAGGCAAGACAGTGAGCTTTTTTACCTTCTAGGTTGCCCCTCGCGCCCACATGTGGAAAATTGGATGTGCCACCTTGAAAAGATGGGCTATTTGAAATGTAATCTTTTCCTATCCAGCACTGTGGTCCTATGTTGGAATTTGACCAGGGGCAACATCTGTTTGTATGTTCTGTGTTTGCGTGGGTTTTCTCCGGGTACTCCAGTTTCCTTGCACAACATACACAACCAAAATCATACCTATGAAATTGGCCCTAGTGTGTTTGAGATACAAAAATTAGACTGTGAGCCCAATTAGGGACAATGATGACAATCTCTGTACAGAGCTGTAGAATGTGTTGGTGATAAAGAAAAAGGAAATAAATACAAAACATTAGGGAAGTTATGTTCCGTCAGTTCGCCTCCACTGTGTTTTCACTGTGCTATCTGCCATAACTATGATATTGTTATTGCTCTACCTCAATACATCGGACACGGTTCCTCTCCTTTAGATTGGATTTACACACAGCGTTTTTATGGAAAACACCACGTTTTTAGTGGCGTTTTTTCTGGCGGTAATTGTTGCATTCTTAGCAGCAAAAAAAAATTTGCTGCCAGATGTTAGCTTGAAGTCGATATGGAAATATACAAACATGTTTTTTTTTAGGTGGCTTTTCTTACGGTATGTTCACATGCAAAGTAAAAACGGCTGAAAATTACGGAGCTGTTTTTAGAGAAAGCAGCCTCTGATTTTCAGCCGTTTTTGAAGCTGAAAAAGTTTTTTGAGGCATTTTTGGAGCTGTTTTTCTATTGACACCATAAAGAACTTCTCCAAAAACGGCTCAAGAAGTGACATGCTCCTTCTTTTTTACGGGGTGTTTTTTTACGCACTGTTCTTTGAAACGCCAGCGTAAAAAAACGGCCAGTCTGAATGAAACATCGTTTTCCCCATTAAATTAAATGGGCAGATGTTTTTAGGCGTTTAGCTTACGTTTTTTCAGGTGTATTATTAAGTAGCGGTTTTTTTCCCATAGACCACCATAGGTTTTTATTTTCAAGTGTCAATGTGTGTTGTGTTGTTTTTTTATGGCGTTTTTGTTAGCTTTTTTTTTTTTCAGAGTAAGGGCTTATTCAGACGAACGGAATATACGTCCGTGCAACGCGCGTGATTTTCACGCACGTTGCACGGACCTATATTAGTCTATATATGACACACGGAGCTGTTAAGTGCCTTTTGCGCATGCAAAATGCCGCGTTTTTTGCGTGCGCAAAACGCACACGCTCGTGTGAATCAGGCCTAAAAGTGTTACAAAGAGGAATCTTTGTGTAAGATGAACCTTGAATCACTTGATTTGCAATGTGAAAAATGCCACCTAAAAAAACATAGGTAATAAAACACACTGTTAGTAAAAAAAACTCCACCAAAAAACACCCAAAAAAAAGCATGTACCATTTTACAAAAACAACTTGAGTTTTTTTGTAGGCATTTTTTGGATAAAAAAAAAACGACACACAAAATTTGTGTGTGAAGGTCCTATGCAGAAAACTCCAGTGATTATGTCACTATGATTTCCTGCCATCATTGACAATACCATGACAGCACAGAAGGTGAGGTCTCAAAAAACGCACTGTAAAAATGCATGTGATTTTGCTGCGATTTGCAACAGTCTCCATACTAACTGCAAAACCGTGGCAAATCAGGAAAAAACACAAGTGTTTTTGCAGTGCATTTTTCGGCCATGTTTAAAATACCTGATTATTTAAAAGCAGGCCAGCTAAAAATATAATATGTGATTTTGACTATTTGAGGACATAACATTCATGTCTCGGGCTGGAACACAATGGGGCAGATTTACTAATATTGTCTAAGATTTTGACTTAGACAAGGCATCAGAAGATGCACCAAATTTATCCAAGTGGTGCATGCTGTATAATACATTTGGCACATTTTGCTAGACATGCTAGACACTTTTATATTCCTTATACCACCTCTTTTTGGGTTTAGTTTACAGCAGTTTATTTGAACTAACATGTTGATGCAATTTTGACGCACTGCAGCTCATTTTAAGCCACGCAATATGGCACGTTGCATGTGCACCAGATCTGGTTCAATTTGAGCCAGAATTCTTGCGCATTTTGAAAAGTAAATCTGCCCCAGTGTGATTTATAGGATATGGACAGTCTACTAGTTACATCTTCAGGTTACATCATGCATACAAATAAGATTAAATATTTGTACGGTAAGCGATGAAACAGAAACATGGTTTGAATATTTTTTCTATTAGTTGAATATCTATGACCCGTTTACCCTAACGAAGACTAACTCTACCCTAGAGGCCCTTTTACACGGGCCAATGATAAACACGGCAATGATCAGCCGATGAACGAGCAAACGCTCGTATTGTATTGTTTATGCAGCACAAAATATTATTGTTGTCAGCAGCACATCTCCTAGTGGAAACAGGGAAACGCGCTGCCGACATGATGGAAATGTATCGGTACGAGCGATCGGAGTAACGATTGCTCGTCCCCATGCATTGCTCCTTGTGAAAGGAGCAAACGAGGGCCAGCCATGTCAGGCCGTGTAAGAGGACCCTAAGGGCACGCTCAGACGTGGCGGAATTTTTCCGCTGCAAATGTTGGTGCAGATTTAGGGCAATTACGCAACGAATCTGCACCAACATTTGCATATTTGACAGGTAATTCAGACGTTGCAGATATCACAGCGGACTTGCCACAGATTTCAGTTTTTGCATTGCAAAGGCTGAAATACGCAGTGAAATTCCGCTTCTTCTCCGCAATGGAATGAGCATGCTGCGGAGGGTAAATTCTGCACCGCAGCCTGATTCCCGCACAGTTATTTTCTGAAACGTCTGAACTAACTTTCCTAAAAATGTATAGAAAGAAATGTAAAAAATGGCTGCTGCAGAATTCCACTGCGGACTGTCCGCAGCGGAATTCCACAACAATTCCACCACGTGTGAATGTGCCCTAAGGGTATGTTCACACGCTGAGTCAAAAACTTTTGAAAATACGAATCTGTTTTCAAGGGAGAACAGCTCCTGATTTTCAGATGTTTTTTAAGCCACACGCGAGTTTCACTGTGTTTATTATAGTCGTTTTTGGAGCTGTTTTCCATAGTCAATGAAAAACGGCTCCAAAAACGTCCCAAGAAGTGACCTCCACTTCTTTTTCATGGCCGTTTTTTTACGAGCCCGTTTTTCAAAACGGCTGCATAAAAAAACGGCCCACCGGAACAGAACACCGTTTTTCCCAGTGAAATCAATGGGCAGATGTTTGGAGGCGTTGTGCTTCTGATTTTTCGGCCGTTTTTCAGGCGTTTACGGCCCGAAAAACAGCCGAAAATAAGCTGTGTGAACATACCCTCAGGATGGATTTGCACACAGCATTTTGCTGCATTTTTAATGTGTTTTTTTAACAATGTTTTTGTATGCTTTTTTTTAGATGTTACATATATAATTAAATATAAAATGCCCTACATACAACTGTGTTTTGGTTTGTGGCATTTTTGTTCCCTTTTATGGTTACTGCATTTTTTTTCAAAATGCTGCATGCTCTGGGTCTGGCTTTTTTTCTGGTGTTTTTTTCTAGCTTCTCTATAGGGCTGGGTTCACACGAGCATGTTACGTCCGTAAAGGACGGAACGTATTTCGGCCGCAAGTCCCGACCAAACACACTGCAGGGAGCTGGGCTCCTAGCATCATAGTTATGTACGACGCTAGGAGTCCCTGCCTCTCCGTGGAACTACTGTCCCGTACTGAAAACATGGTTACAGTTCTGGACAGTTGCCCCGCAGCGAGGCAGGGACTCCAAGCGTCGTACATAACTATGATGCTAGGAGCCCGGCTCCCTGCAGTGTGTTCGGTCCGGGACTTGCGGCCGAAATACGTTCCGTCCTTTACGGACCGAACATGCTCGTGTGAACTTCAAAAACGCCAGAAGACAAACATGAAATGAACAAAATTACACTAAATTAAAAACACCACCAAAAACATCATAAAAAAACACTGTTAGGCCTCGTTTTCACAAGCGTGTTATTCGTCCGTGCGACGCGCGTGATTTTCACGCGTGTCGTACGGACCTATAATAGTCTATGGGGCCGTGCAGACAGTCCATGAATTTTGTGCAACGTGAGTCCGTGGCAAAAAACTCACGACCTGTTCTATATTTGTGCGCTGTTCGCGCATCACGCACCCATTGAAGTCAATGGGTACGTGAAAACCACGCATGTCACACGAAAGCACTTCCGTGCGAACAGCGTGATTCGCGCAACAGCAGTGAAAACGGAGTGTCATAATGATGGCAGCTGCGCGAAAATCACGCCGCCGCGCATCATATGCTGATGACACACGGAGCTGTTAAGTGCCTTTTGCGCACGCAAAACGCCGCATTTTTTGCGTGCGCAAAATGCACACGCTTGTGTAAACGAGGCCTTAGGGCACACAGACGTGGCGGAATTGCTGTGGAATTCTGCTGCGGACAGTCCGCAGTGGAAATCCTTAGCAGACAGTATGTCCATTGGTTTCCACACCTTTTTAGTTATCTTCGTGCAGACGTTGCGGAAAACTCCATTGTGGACCATAGGCTGCAGTGCAGAATTTGCCCTCTGCAGCATGCACTGTCTGTTGCGGAGAAGAAGCCGAATTTCACTGCGTATTTCCGTCTTTGCAATGCAAAATCTGAAATCTGTGGCAAGTCCGCTGTGTTTTCTGCAACGTCTGAATTACCTGTCAAATATGCAAATGTTGGTGCAGATTCGTTGCGTAATTACCCCAAATCTGCACCAACGTTTGCAGCGGAAAAATTAAGCCACGTCTGAATGTGCCCTTAGGGCATGCCCCCACGTGGCGCATTTCCTCCGCAACTGTCCGCATCAATGCCGCACAGAATCTGCGTTGCAGATTCTGCGGCAGATCTGCCCAAAATGTGCAGTAAATTGATGCGGACTAGCTGCTGCGGACTGCGGGAAAAGTGCTTCCCTTCTCTGTATCAGTGCAGGATAGAGAGAAGGGACAGCACTTTCCCTAGTGAAAGTAAAAGAATTTCATATTTACCGGCCGTTGTCTTGGTGAGGCGTCCCTCTTTCGGCATCCAGCCCGACCTCCCTAGATGACGCGGCAGTCCATGTGACCGCTGCAGCCTGTGATTGTCTGCAGCCGTCACTTAGACTGAAACGTCATCCTGGGAAGCCGGACTGGAGACAGAAGCAGGGAGTTCTCGGTAAGTATGAACTTCTATTTTCTTACAGGTTGCTGTATATTGGGATCGGTAGTCACTGTCCAGGGTGCAGAAACAGTTACTGCCGATCGCTTAACTCTTTCAGCACCCTGGACAGTGACTATTTACTGACGTCTCCTAGCAACGCTCCCGTAATTACGGGAGCCCCATTGACTTCCTCAGTCTGGCTGTAGACCTAGAAATACACATAGGTTAGGTCCAGCCAGAATGAAGAAATGTCATGTCAAAAAAGCAAGACGCATCCGCAGCACACATAACATGTGCATGACAGCTGCGGACTTCATTGCGGAATTTAGAATCTCCATTGAAGTCAATGAAGAAATTCCGCCGTGAGTCCGCAACCAGTCCGCCACAACTCCGCAACAGCCCTAGCATGCTGCGGACACCAAATTCCGCTCCGCAGCATATGCTCCGCAGCGGAATTTTACACATCGTCTAAACGAACCCTACTAAATAAAAGTGGAAGTCAATGGACAAACGGCTCCGCTGCGGATTAACGCTGCGGAGTGTCCGCAGCGGAATTCAAGTGCAATTCCGCTACGTGTGAACATGGCCTTAGGGTATGTTCACACGCTTAGCAAAAAACTTCTGAAAATACGGAGCTGCTTTCTTTAGCAACTCGCGTTTTTTGCTGCGTTTTTACGGCCATTGTTTGGAGCTGTTTTTCTATAGAGTCAATGAAAAGCGGCTCCAAAAACGGCTCGAAAAGTGACACGCACTTCTTTTTCGTGGGCGTTTTTTTACGCCACTGTTTTTCAAAAACGTAAAAATATGCCCCGTAGTAATAGAACGCCGTTTTTCCCATTGAAATCAATGGGCAGATGATTGGAGGTGTTCTGCTTCCGATTTTCCGGTCGTTTATGACCCGAAAAACTTACGAAAATAAGCCATGTGAACATACGCTTACATTTTACAAAATGCTGGCGTTTTAACATGCCTTTTTTTCATGCAGTTTGAACCACCAGTAAAAAATCTGTGTGTAAAGAAAGCCTAAGGCCATGTTCAGACGTGGCAGAATTTTTCCGCTGCAAATGTTGGTGCAGATTTGGGGCAATTACGCAACGAATCTGCAGCAACATTTGCACATTTGACAGGTAATTCAGACGTTGCAGATATCACAGCGGACTTGCCACAGTTTTCAGTTTTTCCATTGCAAAGGCTGAAATCCGCAGTGAAATTCCGCTTCTGCTCCACAACATAATGAGCATGCGTGGAGGGAAAATTCTGCACTGCAGCCTAAATTCCGCACAGTTATTTTCCGCAACGTCTAAACTAAGTTTCCTAAAAATGCATAGAAACAAATGTAAAAAATGGCTGCTGCAGAATTCCACTGTGGACTGTCCGCAGCGGAAATTCAACAGCAATTCCGCCACGTCTGAATGTGCCCTAAGGGTGGTCTTAGACGGCACGATGTGGGCCGTGTAAACGATCACCGATCAATGAGACAGCTCGTTGATCGGCGCTCGTTTACTCCTTTCACAAGGAACTGGTATGGGGACGAGCGCTCATTACTATGATCACTCGTCCCCATACATTTCCATCATGCCGGCAGCAAGTCTCCCTGTGCTGCTGACAACAATAATATTTTTGACATTTCAAACTATACAATCTGCTGCTGAACGCTCGTTTGCCTGACAATTGGCCCGTGTAAAATGGTCCTTACTCAGCAATCAAATCATAAAAAGCCACAAAAATGATTCTCAACTGATGACCACATGTAAATAGTGAACTGACCATTGACTGACCACAACCAAATCTATTGTATAATAATGAATTAGACTAGGTTCACACCACGTTTTTTCATCCTGATGAAATGTCCTGTTTGATTTATCATGTAAAAACAAATTACATCATGGTTCCACTGTACACAACAGAATGCCTATAATGTAGAATCCTATTGACATAGACTTGCATTGTACAAAAAAAAAAAAAACAATTCAGTCTGGATCCTGATCCGTTTGTCTGTCCTGTTGAAAAAATTTAGGCTGGGTTCACACGTGGCGGAATTTCACTTGAATTCCGCTGCGGACACTACGCAGCGTTAATCCGCAGCGGAGCCGTTTCTCCATTGACTTCCACTTAAATTTAGAAGTGTTCGTTTAGACGATGCGTATAGTTCCGCTGCGGAGCATAGGCTGCGGAGCGGAATTTGGTGTCCGCAGCATGCTCTGTCTGTTGCGGAGCAGTGGCGGACTGGTTGCGGACTCATGGCGGAATTTCTCCATTGACTTCAATGGAGATTCTAAATTCCGCAATGAAGTCCACAGCTGTCATGCACATGTTATGTGTGCTGCGGATGCGTCTTGCTTTTTTAACATGACATTTCTTCATTCTGGCTGGACCTATGTATTTCTAGGTCTACAGCCAGACTGAGGAAGTCAATGGGGCTCCCGGAATTACGGGAGCGTTGCTAGGAGACGTCAGTAAATAGTCACTGTCCAGGGTGCTGAAAGAGTTAAGCGATCGGCAGTAACTGTTTCTGCACCCTGGACAGTGACTACCGATCCCAATATACAGCAACCTGTAAAAAAATAGAAGTTCATACTTACCGAGAACTCCCTGCTTCTGTCTCCAGTCCAGCTTCCCAGGATGACGTTTCAGTCTAAGTGACGGCTGCAGCCAATCACAGGCTGCAGCGGTCACATGGACTGCCGCGTCATCCAGGGAGGTCGGGCTGGATGCCGAAAGAGGGACGCGTCACCAAGACAACGGCCGGTAAGTATGAAATTCGTTTACTTTCACTAGGGAAAGTGCTGTCCCTTCTCTCTATCCTGCACTGATAGAGAGAAGGGAAGCACTTTTTCCGCAGTCCGCAGCAGCTAGTCCCATCAATTTACTGCACATTTTGGGCAGATCCGCAGCCGTAATCCGCAACCCGGATTAGGTGCGGCATTGATGCGGACAGTTGCGGAGGAAATCCGCCACGTGGGGGCATGCCCTAATCCTGATGGAAATTTAGTAAATGTACACTTTTAACCATGACAAAATTCTCATTAAAAAAAACTATGGATCTGTTAGCGGAACCGTTTAAAAATAAAATAATCAAACAGCTGTTTGAAAAGTATAGCCAAACATGGTGTGAACCTAGCCTTACCATATTAGTTACTTACTCATCGTCACAGTATTGTAATTGAAGCACACAGTCCTCTACACACAGCCAGCCTGAGTCTTCTCGCTTGGTTTACATCCATATTCCATACCCTGTCGATATAGAAAACAGATTTCTTGCAGTCAGACCAAACATTATATCCAAATAAACAAAATAATTGGTTGATTGTAGAATTTTGCTATGGATGGATCTTATTAAAAGTAAATTATCTGTAACAATTTAATATTTTCTATAACGGTTTATTTAATAACATTGCAAATACAAGTACAATTTACATTGAATCTTAGTAATCAATCAGTTGCTAGAACTTTGTAAACAATGAATGTTACAGATTATAAGGGCATGGCCAGACGTGGCAGAATTCTGCAGACACTGTCTGCATCAATGCCGCACATAATCTGTGTTGCAGATTTCGTTGCGCCTTTGCCTAAAATGTGCAGTAAATTGCTGCGGATTAGTCGTTGCGTATTCAGGTGAAGAGTACATCCTGCTCTCTTTTAAAACATTCCATCTCAGTCTATAGACCTCGAAACACATAGGTCCAGCCAGAATGTTGAAATATCCTGTTTGTGAAAGCAATCCGCAACGCAACACACATAACATCTGCGGATTTCATTGCGGAATTTTGCAACTCCATTGAAGTCAATGGAGAAATTTTGCCACAATTACGCATCAAGTCAGCAACAGACAGTTCATGCTGCGGACACCAAATTCTGCACCGCAGCCTATGGTCCGCAGCGGAGTTGTCCGCAACGTCTGCACGAAGATACCTAAAAAGGTGTGTAAACCAATGGACAGACTGTCTGCTGCGGATTTCAGGTGCGGACAGTCCGCACCGAAATTCTACAGCAATTCCGCCATGTCTGAACGTGCCCTAAGGCTGGATTCACACTCACAGCGTTTGGACGATTTTGGTTTGTTTTTGGTGTCAGTCGTGTTTTATACAAAAAAGCAGAAATGTCTAGCTATGGCATTTCTCCTGCCATTTTTTCAACAAACTTCTCTATAGAACTTCAAAAACGGCAGGAAAAATGCCTATACAAAATGACACTAAATAAAAAAGTCGCTAAAAAAGCATTTAAATTAACACCATAAAAAACACTTAGGGCATGTTCAGACGTGGCGGAATATTTCCGCTGCAAATGTTGGTGCCGATTTGGGGCAATTGCGCAATGAATCTGCAGCAACATTTGCATATTTGATTCAGACGTTGCGGATATCACAGCGGACTTGCCACAGATTTCAGTTTTTGCATTGCAAAGGCTTAAATCCGCAGTGAAATTCCGCTTCTTCTCCGCAACAGTCAGTGCATGCTGCGGAGGGAAAATTCTGCACGGCAGCCTAAATTCTGCAGTTATTTTCCGCAACGTCTGAACTAAGTTACCTACAAACGTATAGGAACCAATATAAAAAACGGCTGCTGCAGATTTCCACTGCGGACTGTCGGCAGCGGAATTCCACAGCAATTCCGCCACATCTGTACGTGCCCTTATAATGGATTTCTGATTAGCCAGCACTTGTCACGTCTTTGATACTACATTAAGATAAATTGACAATGATATGTGTTTTTAGTAGATTGTATTTTATATATGCTAAATAATTAAATACATTTAGGGAAAAAAACGAAAACCTTTCCATTTAACCTGGGTTTAACGTATAAACTTCTAGACATTGGTTCCAGACAGCAGGGCTCAGAAAAGTCCTTGAGTATCTAAAAATACATAAGAGAGGTAAATGTTAGGACCAGTGGTTCAGCTGGAAATAATAAATATATTAACTTCCTAGTAACTCATGTTTACACAGCCCACAGAACATATAACATTGTATTTATTATCGCTGACGCTCTTATTATCATTATCAGAATTAGTTTAGACTTCATTTACAAGAAGACCCAATGCCTTATATTTCTAAAAAAAAGTGTTTATACGTTCTGCAGGGATCTCCAAATATTCTATTTCCAGTTCTTTATGCTTATTTATTAACACTGGGGAAAAAGCAAAAACATTCAAAATCTATCAGACATGTTTTCACATTTTTATTGATAATTCATTGAAATCATTTTCATGTATTTGTTAAATGTAACATTTCATACACAGACTTGAGCTTTTACTGGTTGTGGAAATTTCTCTTTATCAAAAGAAAAACAAGAAAGGGCTCTTATGCTAATTGTTAGGATGTGTTCACATTAGTGTTTTGGTTTTTTTTGTAGTATGTTTTGGGGAAAACAACAGATCATGAATGATCCTATTGATTTCTATAGTTCAATCTGCTACCGAAGTGCATCAATTTGTGGAAATAAAAACACACTAGACACTACTGACATGATATACATTGAAAGAGATCTGCGACAATTAATATAACCATTACTATTAATATTGTTTATGTGCATTTCTGTACTTGTATTTTCATTTATGATAGCTGGAAATTAAATACAATTTTAATACTTTTTCATTATGTCTATGGCCATCTTTACTGTGTACATAAATATATATGAAAGGCTTGAAGGTTTAGGTGTAAAATCTGGAAAGCATTAAGCTCAGGGAGATCCAATTGAGCTTGTATCCAGACAGTGTCTAGAGAATGAGACAGGAGCTTCCTATACAGATAAAGCAGGAGGGGGTAACATCACTGTCTGCTGAGAAATCTGCACTGCTTCAAAACTTGTCAAGCCTACAAACTGATGTAGTGAATGTTCCCTGGGCTGTCAGGAAGGACATGCAGTTACTATGCAGTTTGTAAGCAGCAGGACAGCCACAGCAGGAGGACACCTGTAAGCAACAACATCTCCTGTGACCTGTCACATACAACCGGAAGCCCCTCCCAGAACGTGAACACAAGAAAGGTAACCTTACAGATCAGACACCAGAACTTCAGCAGTCAGCGGCTGATCGGTGACTCCCTGCGCATGCGCACTGGCAGCTGATGGAGTTACACCTGAGGCTGAGAACTACACGCGGGATACATCCCTTATAAGCGATTTACTAATAAAAACCTTGTAAACGCGCTCACAACACTACAGTTCTGCAGCTTACATGTCTATAAATGTATCTAATAAAACGACAAGTGCTATACAATAACAATTGCGTTCACAATGGAATCTAAAAGCACACATGTATATTTAATTATTAATAGCGGTTATATACCACAATCGTTTTCTACTACCATACATAATTATATTATATTTTTACTTCTCTAACCCGCGATTAATCTACGATTGACTACAGATATAAACTATACAGAATCCGTATATTACAAGAATATTTTCAGGACGCTGACCTATTGTATCAACACACTGTGTGATATAGTAACTGTGCTTGCTTGCGGAATGTTGTGCTTTTGTGTAGTAAAGTCGTGTGATGCGATATATGATACGATATTATATAATAATAAAGTGGGTATTCTGCTAAATGCATACCTTCTTCACTCCATGAAATAATCACAAGATTTCATCCTCATTTTCCCCAAAACTGATATATCACAATGAGTACACAATTGTAACCATAATGTCATTTTGTAGATGATAAAATCTACTGGTTTCTATAAAGTATTCACCTTCTTCACCTAATCCTGTGTTAATAACGACTTATATGGAGACAGGATAGATTGTTATATCTCTAAGTTCTGACTCTTCTTTCCATATATTACAATGTATGGTGGCAGCACCAGCAGAGGCCATAACCCAGATCAATATGTTGTAACTACACAATAGGTATATAAATTGGGTAGGGGCTGTTATGACTGCAGCTCCTGCTACTAGTAAAAGTAATCTTCACCCAGGTCCTGCACCTTGATACACTTTCCTCTGTGCTCCTTTTCAGGCATTGACATCCACCTGCTCACTATTATTACTGCTATGGATTGTATTAGATTGAGAAGCACACGGTTTACCCTCAGCACTTTATCTGCGATCAGTGGCCCGGATCTGGCTAATAGAAGCCCTTGTGTGTCGTGCACCTGTCCCCGCAGCTGCAGGAAGCTGTCTCACTGGCCAGGGGCTATGGACTTCTCTGGATTTGGCTGGGAAATGAAAAGTTCCGGTGGGTAATGCTGTCCTTGTCTTCTGCCATCTCCCTTGTGATATCAGCACTCACCTGAGGAGCAGGAAGGAAATGTCTGATGAGGAGAGAAGATACAATTGAGAACTTCATGGATCCTCTCACCTCTGATCTTATATCACAAACAGGGAAACATGTTTAGAAATATTTACACCTATCACACATTATAAACAGTTAATATCACAAACATTTAAATATATTCATCTATGCGTCAGATTACAATGTGAAGCAATTGGTGTTAAAGATTCCTTAAGTAAATGGATATATTATATGTTGTCTTGCAATGTATGCTTACCGATTTGTATTTTTATTAATATCATTATAATAAAGATTATTGGGGAAAAAAGGTGAAGCAGTCCAGTTGGCACACTACAGACAGAAATAAATTCATGGAGTAGATGGGTTGCAGAAGAATACGTCCTATTCGGGTATATAAGTGAAGTGTATTTAGGAAATCTTTAATTTCCGAAATTGATCTAACGTCACTGAAAGTTTATAGATGAGAAATGATAATAATTTGTATTGATCTAGTAGGCAGCTGTCTGTGGACAGCTACCTCTAATGACAGTGCCTTCTGGGAGTTGTAGTCCTACCTTTGAGGAATGCCACATATTGCTTGGAAGATCGACACATCATGAAAGTTTTTTTTAATCAAAAAGGAAGGAAATGGAAAGTGATTTAAAATAAACCCCGAGGTGACCTCTTGGGGAACCTTCCACCTGTATCTATTTTACCTGATTGTTTTTCCTAGCTAAATCAGATTGGCAGTCTCCCCATCTGGAACTGCTTTCATCTTCTAGGCTTTCCGGACGGGTAGGAGACGAAGAGTTAAATTCATCAGCATCATACTCCCCTGATTATAAAGAAAGAAAGGTTAGACAGTAATGGTGATTACTATTAGAAGTTCTTGTACTTAGTCACCAGTGAGAACTTTACAGGAAACAAGGGACTCACTAGGACCCAATAGGGACAGCGATTTACCGGTAAGAAACAGCGTTTATTTCTTTCATCAATCTCTGATGACCCCGCTTCTGCCCTCTGGGTTGGGGTAACTGACTGCATTGTGTTGGGAGACTTCTCCCTAAGTGTAGTACAATGGTGGCAGAGATATTTCATGTACAGATAGAAAGATATAAATCCCAGTGTTTGTACAGTGTGATCCTCAGGCGCCCTAGTACCCATCCTCACCACCTTATACAAACAGTAGTGATAGTTACACCTGACCTCAGTGCTCCATCTGCAAGACTTAACAGGACTGGCTAAATATCTACACTATAATCCCCGCTAAGAGACAGTGACAACGTTATAACATTTTTTTTTAATTAAATATTAGCTTTGCTTAATCCCTTTTATGTAAAGGCTGGAGATGCGTAAATACAGAGCTTGATTTAATGCACTTAGTATCTCCCACAGGATTGTAAATACAAGTCCAAAAAACCCCTCAATAAGCTCAGCACAACTAGTCTATGTGTCTATGTGTTTGTGTGTGGCCCTCACTGTTTAATAAATATTGTTTTTCCACATGGATCCAACGACTATTAGAAAATACACTACTTACACATAGGCAGCCTGCAAAACATGGGCGATGTACAGTGCAATGTTCTGTTTTACAAAGAGAGCTCATGCAATTCACAAAATATTTGACATCAGTGCAGACATTTTCAAAAATAATAATAATATTAATAGTAATAACAATTTCATGGAGTATATATATATATATATATATATATATATATATATATATATATATATATAACATGCAAATCCTGAATCTGGAAGTACTGCAAGATCATTGAATGATAATAGTTATAATAATAAAAATGATGGTAAAGATGAAAATAATAATAATAATGGGTTGTGGTAGTATTTTAGTAGTATTCTATTCATATTTAAAGGGACACCTATAGTTTAGTAACTTGCAACACAGAATTCTGCAGATATTTAAGCTTTTTAACCTTTTGATTCCTTAAATAAAACTACTACTATTACTACTACTTCTACTATAACTAATAATATTAATAATTATTATTATTGTTGTGGTTGTTGTTGTATAGAGTTTGAAATATCAAAAACAACTTTGCAAGCTAAACATTTAATATTACTGCAGTCTTCTTTCACACAATAATTATACTTATTACATATAAACTGTACTACAAGACTATAAATTCTGTAGGAAAACATGAAATAAGTATTTTTTGAACACCAGCTCTCCGGTGTGGGGCTGTTGCACTAAACATTTCTGCATTAGGTTGAAGCACATGCATAATGTAAACAGGGCCTTTTCTAGTTCATAACATCTTTCATATTGGATTGTAAAGCGTAGGATGAATAATAAGAAATATCTTCTCACATAACGTTGATGTTCCAATATGAATTATTAGAGATTGTATTAAATAGCTTATGGGGATGGCAGGAGTTATGCCCGGGGGAGATGACTCTATCATCAGGCTGGACATGCACACATAGCTAAACACACAGACAAGGGGTTAATTTGGTCCCAACTCAGTGAAGACTTTGTAATTGAAAATCAATCAACCTGCTGGACTGTTGAGAACAAGGTCAGAGCTCAATGATCAAAGAAGAGAAGGGAGAGTTGGGAAAGAGTGGGGGTCATGTGTACTCAGGGAGTGTGGAAAAGAACCATTTCATATATACTGCATGCTGCCAGAAAACACAAGGGCACAACATGCTTCTCCATCTGCAAACAGCGCTCACCATTCCGTATCACCAGTGAACTCTCATTCTCTATCATGCATTATGATGGCACATATTACCCTTGCCCAGCCAGGGATCTCTCTGAGACTCCATATCAGCTACATGATCATTTTATTTTTCCGGTGGAACCAGATTGACAAGTTGGTACCCAGGCGCCTATCTTTATTCCATCTAGTCATGTTCGCCTCTATAGCTGTGATGACGCCAATGTAGCTAAGGCACTAGCTTTATTGATAGTCTGCCATTGTTTCCTGGAAGACAGAGCTGCCCCATGTCTGATGACCTGCCAATATCCTGTCATTTAACAGGGCATATTCAATTCAACTGCTAGTTCTCCTGATTGATTCAAAATAGCAATACATCCCCTTATCAATGCCATCTGCAAATGCGCTAGACTATTTATTCTATCTGCAAACTAATATATATGTTATAAGGTTGTGCATATTTTTAATGTATATCTATCAATCATCTATATAATCTATCTATTAGATAGATAGATAGATAGATAGATAGATAGATAGATAGATAGATAGATAGATAGATAGATAGATAGATAGATAGATAGATAGATAGATATGATTGACATCTATCTATCTATCTATCTATCTATCTATCTATCTATCTATCTATCTATCTATCTATCTATCTATCTATCTATCTATCTATCTATCTATCTATCTATCTATCTATCTATCTATCTATCTATCTATCTATCTATCTATCTATCTATCTATCTATCTATCTATCTATCTATCTATCTATCTATCTATTTCTTGTCCTTTACTTCCATATGATTTTGTGTTTATACATACCATGATATGAATGACACGTTTTGGTGAAGTAATGTTATTTTAACCACTATAACATAGTTTGAATAATATTTGTATATGTTATGAAACTCTCGATATACTTTGTGTCTCCATAAAGTAGAATTGTTGTCAACTAAAAAAGTTATCTATTTTTAGGAAGTACATTGGACTCAGATTCATGATAAAGGTTCTAGCGGTTTCAGTGTAACAATAATAATCATTACATATATATGTCTATCAATCCAGCTATCTCCCTCTCGTATGTCTGTCTGTCTATCTATCTATCTATCTATCTATCTATCTATCTATCTATCTATCTATCTATCTATCTATCTATCTATCTATCTATCTATCTATCTGTCTATGTCTATAACCTTTCTATGTATATATCTATTAGATGGACAGATTAAGCTATATATATATATATATATATATATATATATATATATATATATATATATATATATATATATATATATATATATATATATATATATATATATATATATCTCTCAAGGTTATTTATTCCAGCAGCCACGGAATACTCTTTCATTTAATTTCCATTTGCTCTTTTTGAATTTTAATCTAAGCATTTATTTAATGTTTTTTCTGGATATAAATTGATGGGCTTGAATGTAAGCAAGTCTTTTCTTATTATTTGTGAATGAGAGGGTCCAGGCTGACCAGAAGAAATAGCCACTAAAACAGCAGATTGCTGTATTTTCGCGTGCGAGCGCCCCCCTCTGACTGGATCGGCACAAACCGAACATCCTCCGTATAAATGGTGTCTGCCATTGATGTGATTTTTCCTTGGCTAAAACCGCTCTTCGAAGTTAAGCATAACTAAATGCATCACCTAGAAACATATACACTAAATATATTTTATATATAAGAAAGACACATTTCAGGCAGGTAAAACAGGACAGTGTCATGTATACATTTAAAAATCAAAATGTAAAATTATTCTTCTGTCTGATTAAATGAAATACACAAAGTGTTAACCCGTTGTTATTATAAAAATAAGAAAGTAAACCAATATAGAAATAAGTATAATCTAACCTATATTGCAATGACAGTATGCTGCAGTGAGAGTATGAGGGATGTAAACACTATTATTATTATTATTATTATTATTATTATTATTATTATTATTATTACTACTATTATTTGCAACTAACACGAAAAATTTAAATAATATATAATATCATAAAATCCATTGTATAATTCCAACGCTCTAGTTTTATAAAAAACCCTTTGAATTTGAGCAAGCAAGTCGGTTGATCCTGCTATGCTGTTCCTTGACATCAGAATATCACATATTGATTTATTTTCTTCCATACAATCACTGAGTGACCTAAAAAATATTGTCTCCTGGATATTTACCTAATTCTTGCTATTATATTTACAGCTGATTTTATTTGTTTTTTTTCTTTGGGAGGTGGTAAAATTGTTTGTTTTTTTATTTTTATGAGAATGTGTTTAAATAAGCCTAAAAAAAGGTTGGGATTTAATGTACTTTCATAACTTTTTCTCTATCTATGGAGAAGCAATAAACCTCATTTATATTAAAATTATATTAATACGTTGTCAGAAGAGATGCCATAAAGTACAATACGGTATCCGATGCCTTTTCTCCCCTATTAAAACTCCTACTAAACGTTGTCAAAATAAAATCTATCTATCTATCTATCTATCTATCTATCTATCTATCTATCTATCTATCTATCTATCTATCTATCTATCTATCTATCTATCTATCTATCTATCTATCGTCAATTAGACAAAAATTTGTTATATAGTTGTATAGTAAATACAACGTGCAGGACATTTTCTGTGGGTTTAGGAAGGGCAGGGATCACAAAAGATCACACCTGTTGCCCCTTCAATGTAGGGACAGAGGACAAAGGGCATTTGTGTCCCTATTCCAATCTACAGCAACAATGAAACCTCTATAGGTAAGACAAGGTAGATAAACCCATTGTATTCCACCTGTTGCTGCCATGTAGCCACCCTGGGGCTAGGTAGCTGTAACCATAAGTACTTTACTACTCTCTAGTCCTACAGTCTCTACGGGGGAGAGAGGAGGAAAACATGTCTGAGTCCAGGGAGATAAAGCACTGTAGTCTGTTGCTACCTGTTATCATCTGCTAGATACTCTATCTACATACAACACCAGCACAGATAAGAACTATTAACTGCAGGCAGCAGATCTGATTAACCCTTTATGTGGAATTTGGGCCTGCAGACAGTTTAAGTAAGAGCTTAATTATAGGGGCATTCTGAAGTTCAGTATATGCCAGATAATAGTTAATAGGTCACAATATTGTCTTGGTGACTGTATTTTGCAATTAAAATAAATAATATCTAACAAGATAAATTAGGACACACACAGTTGCTTTCCCCACAATGCTGTGACTCAGTGTGAACACAAGCAGCTCATATGTTTTAGTTTTACAAACATGGATGCAATCTGATGAAATCCAGCCTGGTCCTGTAGTCTTTACTTAATTCATCCATATCTTACATTAAGATGCCAATAAGGATTGAGTCATCGAAAATTCCGAATTACATGTCCAAACCAAGACATGGGAATATCAACATGATCCCTAGCAGCAGAACGCCTTCCCCAAAGCTGGAACCTTTACTTCTAACCTGTTTATCTTCCTTTAAATGTTTGTATTTGCTAATGGGGACTGACTATTGGGAAGTTTGATACAAGGGGATTATGTAAATACAGTTAGTATTTGTGCCAGCGAGGAATGAGAGGGTTATTTGTGAGATTTCCATTCATTTCCTATATGGTTTATGGAGCTGGGTCCCAAGCCTTGAAAGAGGGAGGAGAGTGCAAGGGAGGCTTGCTTTGCTTCTTGTGAGAATTGTTATTTTTCATCAATCACTTGCAATTTGTCTAAGTGGACAGGACAGGACACCAGCAGCCCTGCTGACTGAGGTCACGGTGACAACACAGCAATGGAGAAGAGCAAATTGCGTTTGCTCACAAACTCACAGATCCAAATGACTAGCTGTACAGGCAAGGCTCCATGTGACATGGGGGGATATGAGGGACTCTGACAGCACTTAAACGGCCTGGCGCCAAGGTCTAAGTCTACAGGCTAAAAATAGTGCACGGAGGTTAAGGGGAGATGGGCCAAGATGAAAGCAAAGTGTGTGTGGGGGGGGGGGGGGACCTCGGATGGACAGTTCCTTTAAATTGCGTTATTAACGTTATTTATACTGGGAGGATAACGTCTACATACACCAGTGCAGTTAGGGTATAGTTAACATCTCAAGGTGTGTGTATACATACATAGGACAACCCTGAATAATTTGAAACTAACAGGTTTCCTGATTAGAAAATATAAATATATATATATATATATATATATATATATATATATATATATATATATATATATATATATATATATATATATAAATTCAATTTTACTGTATACTGGCCCTATACGCCGCCTGTTGTGTGTGTCTATATGTGTCTCCCATTCCTAAATGTCTCTACACATTCATGAACTACAACTCCATCGTTTTTTAAAATCACCATAATGCAGTGATAAATAGGAGTAAGCATTGGCTACTACATTGTTATAGAGCACAGACGTTAAATATATCAATCCAGAAAGTACTATTATATTTTGGCTTTATATATCTTTTTATGTATCTTTACAGATATATATAAACTCAAAGTTTTGTTTCATTTTTTTATTTTGAGGCATACCGAAAAATAAAATTATAGGTAGAAATATTGTTATTGTTATTTATAAGTCACTTAATAAAGCAAAGTTCATTTAATAAAGGCTGAAAAAACATTAATAAAATGATGGTATGTAGCTTAACACATATGATGTATACTGTGGTCTTCCAGGTAATGTTTTCTATAATATGATATATATATAATATTATTTATATGAATGTCAAATTAATCATGTATACTATGGGTTCCTAGGAACTGCGATATGATAGCAAAGGGCACCTTGTCTCATAATTATCTAATGTACAGTATGGGATCCTATACTCTGTGCCACTATACTTACTGAAGATAACTTTGTGCCATTCCATTCTAGGGGTGGTATATATTCATACAATGTACTCTATGGGTACCCCTGCAGCATACCACAACACTTAATTATTGCAAAATAATATGGTATTTCTACTGTATACAATCTACTGAATCTAAGTACTGTCCCAACTCACTGCCATCTAGATCTGGTACTACAGGATTTGGGAGTAACAGGAAAATCCGATGGTTTATTATGTAGCCCTAGTTGACTATATATATATATATATATATATATATATATATATATATATATATATATATATATATATATATATATATATATATGTCAACTAGGGATATGTATATATATATATAGTCAACTAGGGCTATATATATATATATATATATATATATATATATATATATATATATATATATATATATATATATATATATATATATATATATATATATATATATATACTCAAGGAATGGGGGATGAGTTGATTACCCAGACTGTTGATAAGAATAGTAGCAGACAGACAATGCCATGTTGTAAAGGGGCCCTGATGACACTTGTATAGGTTTGGTGGTGGCGCCACGGTCACTGTGCAGTAGAGAGAAGCAGGCCAGGCCCAGGGAGAGACTTGGGATGACACCTTGTCTATCGCTCAGAGCTGATGCCTATCTCTCCAATGACACTCTGCCCATATGCTACCTTATCTCTCGTATACGTGACAGCAGGGACACATTTACATGATGAAATCATTCATTTACAGGACAAGATGACAACATATTAAGTAGTGCTCAATCAGGACAATCCTATGTTGTCATGTAACTAGATTAACCCATCCTTGCGCGCAGACTCGACAGATGGGCGCTATCACCCATACCACTGTTCTTACACTACTGACCATACACACATCATGTGTACAACTACAATCACATGTTCTCTACCACACGGTCTGCAGTGCACACAGAGATACCACAAATCTCCTGTTTGCTTCTGTATTCCTCTCCCCCTAACACACATGCACTCATACAAGATCACAATCAAGATCAATAATGCATTGCTTAGGATTGATGCTCTGGATCATGCACTGTACCCTGGATTCTATGTTCAGGAGCACATCACACAGGACAGGGCTGGGAAGTATTCGTCCCCCTCAGATCTGGCACAGGGAGTGCAGCGTTTGGAGGGCGCTGTTTGAAGATTTTTTGGGTAAATATGAAGTGACAAGAGACGATTCTTATTGTAAGACGTCAGCAGACTGGCGCCAAGCGGCTCTTTAACAAACTGAGCCCCAGTTAATCAGAACAGATCTAGAAATGGACATCTTAAAGAGACACATCACCATTGCGTATTAGACTTGATGACTTTTTGCATGGAGAACAAATTGCAAATAGAAGTCTGTCAGCAAAACTAGAATAAATCAATAGGCAAGTAAATAGATGTAGCATTGTTATATATATATATATATATATATATATATATATATATATATATATATATATATATATATATATATATATATATATATATATATATATATATATATATATATATATATATATATATATATATAAAAAGTGTATATTAAAAAAAAAGGTGCAGAGCAGCACCATACAAAAAGTCAAGCACAGGGTGGTAACACGCCTGAGGACACAGGCTATATCCTACTATTCACATAGCAAACAAATAGGCAGCACTCCAGGATATCATGGTCAATTTAGCTTTTTATTTATATATATATATATATATATATATATATATATATATATATATATATATATATATATATATATATATATATATATATATATATATCTTTTTGTAGTTATTTGTATTGATGTCTTCTTTGGACAGATAGCAGCAATGTACACAATGCCTCAATTGTTGAGTAGGAATTTGTAATGCTTTCCTCACAAGTGTCACTGCCACAACAGCTCTGTGCTGTGAACTTGTACCAAACTCTTACCAGGATTCAGGGAAGAAACAGAGCACACAGGCTAGCGACATGCTGTGTCCTTTTCACCCTCATCTCCTCATCTGGAATATAGACACTGAGACACACTCCAGACGTGTGTGTCCTGACTGGTGAGTCTCTGTTAATACATACAGTGATAATAATAATATTACCCTCCACCCCTGTGATATACTATATATATATATATATATATATATATATACACACATATATACATATACACCAGAGATGTCTTGTGGAGGCATCACTCACCCAGGTTTTGTGTTATTATTCTTGAAATCCATTTACTAGATGCTGCTTCCATGTGAAGAAAGCTTCTTTCCTTATTGAACTGTGCTCATGACCTCGGGGCTTGTATTTAAAGCGGCGATGCCCTACAGCGTACACACAGTCCCCTTGTAGTCAGTCAGTCCCCCTATACACGGCAGGAGTGCTGCACCCATACACAAGCTAGAACAATCATAGTACCAGTCAGTCCCTCCACTATATGCCAGTCAGTGGACTTCTCATACAACAAGCCTTGTACTTAGTGATCAGTGGGCCCCACCTCTAGCCAGTCTTCATGCATCCTGCTCCAACAGTATAGTCCTGCTTCATTCCAGAGCTCTGTACGTGGGGAGACTTCTACTACAGTCCTGCTCAGCTGACTTCTTCATGCAACTTATGTGTCCAATCAGCTAAACTTTATATTTACTTTATATTTATATTTACTTTACAATCTATCTATCTATCTATCTATCTATCTATCTATCTATCTATCTATCTATCTATCTATCTATCTATCTATCTAGCTATCTATCTATCTATCTGTCTATCTATCTGTCTATCTATCTGTCTATCTAATTAACTATACATGTAATATGTGATGTAAACTTCTGTGATTGTCTGCGTAACTATACATTTGCACCCCGAATAAACAATATATATATATATATATATATATATATATATATATATATATATATATATATATATATATATATATATATATATATAATATATATATAGGAACCACTGAATGGGAATGCTTTTAAACAATGCCAAATTCTGCATAAAGCCCACTTGCTTCTTACGGGGGACATTATGCCGCTATAGGAGCTGATCCTACCGGCAAGGACTATGTCTGAGCCCGGTCCTGAGGGCTGCTGAGTTCCTGCAGGCAGGGGGTGGGAATCCATGGTTCTTTTCCTGCTGTCATTGGTTAATATTTTATCCTGTTGACATGTTTTCTTTCTGCTGATGCTTCCGACACCTTCCTCTTCAGTGTGTCCCCCCCTCTCTCCTCCAGATTTTGGCCTGAGCTGTGAAAACCCCGCCTATGGAGATCCACAATTGGTGGAGAAAGCGTAAAATCAGCAATCAAGGGGGCTTGGCTCATTAGTGAGGGGATCAGAGCAGGAAGGACATGTGAGATAGTCACAGTTTTCCCCAGATCACGACAAGATCTCACAGGATCGTGCTGCACTATGACTGGCCCCCGTCACACTTCTGCCCCACAACTTTCCTACACATCCCACTAATACAGACACCATAGAGAGAGGACATCACAAGTTGTACAGCGCTGCTCCTGGGGACGAAGGCTACGGGCTCCACCACTACTACTAAGTGATCATCAGTGCTGGGAGTGACCAGGACTATTACCCTGTACTGAGAGCCGGCTGCTGGAAGCCTCCTAGTCCTCCTTACTGAAGCTCATTGTTTTCTCCTGGATACTTGAATGCACCGATGAGAGATCCAGCTTTCCCGGGGACTGCCATGGCTTACCACCCTTTCCACGCTCCTAGACCAGCCGATTTCCCCATGTCAGCTTTCCTTGCGGCCACACAGCCCTCCTTCTTCCCGGCTCTGGCTCTGCCCCCGTCCGTACTGGGCAAGCCCCTCACTGACCCCAGTCTGGCTGGAGCTGCTGAAGCTGGGCTGCATGTCTCGGCCCTGGGACACCACCACCAAGCGGCTCATCTGCGCTCACTTAAGAGCCTGGAGCCAGAGGAGGAGGTGGAGGACGACCCCAAAGTCAACCTGGAAGCCAAGGATCTGTGGGACCAGTTCCATAAACTGGGCACTGAGATGGTCATCACCAAGTCTGGAAGGTCAGATAATAATATCCTATTTGTTTCATATACTGCTGGTATCCCAAACAATACACTAATAAATATCAATTGCACAATAGGCAGAACTGTATTCCATTTTTAGTTTATTAAGATATTATTTTCCCAGAATGCATAGTATATATATATACTATGCATATATGTACTAACACTATATAATCACTTTGTATCATATAGGGTTTATTATACGTGTGTCAATTCTAACCCAAATGGTGTTGTAGTTGCACTGTTAACGTTTGCACAATCTTTTTGGGTGAAATAGAAGTAAACTTTTCGTAAATCTTTGGAGATCCCAAGAACTACACACATGATACTCAGATACATTTTAATATTGGAGAAATAACTACTGCACAAATCTGGTCATCAATGACTTGGAAAAAAATAATCTTTATATGTATTAAACAATGAGACAACTTGACACATAAACAAGTACATCAGTTTACATTGGTGACACTGATGATGACGATGGCAATCGACATTTGCTTGGCATTGATTATATGTTGTAGGTCAAGTATGTCTAAAACTCTCCTATTCAGTGCTATCGGAACGCAATGTTTAGGTTTCTATTTAGTGGCGAAGGGTCAAAGCATATTTAAAGTGAACAATATATATGAATGTAATATATTAGGAACCAAATCCAACAGAAAGGCCGGTGGGTGTATGTGTAAAATAGCTGAAAAGTAGATTTCATTTCATTGCTATTTGTGCAGTTTTAGGCCTAAAATGTACTACCGTACATGAAGAATAAAGGGTTTATATATACATATAAATATATATATATATATGTGTGTGTGTGTGTGTGTGTGTGTGTGTGTGTGTGTGTGTGTGTGTGTGTGTGTGTGTGTGTGTGTGTGTGTGTGTGTGTGTGTGTGTGTGTGTGTGTGTGTGTATAATTTATAATCTTGTAATTTTCTTGGATGAGACTATATCTAATAGGGGTTCTTTTGTTGCCTGTTGCAGGAGGATGTTCCCCCCATTTAAAGTGCGGGTCAGTGGTCTCGACAAGAAGGCCAAGTACATTCTATTAATGGATATAGTGGCCGCCGATGACTGTCGCTATAAATTTCATAATTCTCGCTGGATGGTGGCTGGCAAGGCTGACCCAGAGATGCCCAAGCGCATGTACATCCACCCTGACAGCCCAGCCACCGGGGAGCAATGGATGGCCAAACCTGTTGCTTTTCACAAGCTCAAGCTCACCAACAATATCTCAGACAAGCATGGCTTTGTAAGTACATCCATACATTCTATCTATCTATCTATCTATCTATCTATCTATCTATCTATCTATCTATCTATCTATCTATCTATCTATCTATCTATCTATCTATCTATCTATCTATCTATCTATCATATGTAACATTGTAAAACAGATGTATTGTATTAATAAAGAGTCAGCTCTGCCAAACAAGTAGCAGCTTTACAGTAAACAGTATAACAGGGCAGTGGGGTTATACAGACTGATAAACAAAAATATACCGAGGATGTCAGTACTATAGGGAGAATCCTATACCAATATTAGGCTTAAGCTACTGTTACCTATAATCCCTATATTTTTACACATTTATTATATACGTTATGATATGTTGGGGAAGGACCGATAAATTGTAGAATTGTGTTCTCATATTTTTCTTTATCTCCTGAATTAAACATTGTGTAATTATTCTTTGTCAAATATATGTTTACCAAACAATACAATGTAGCTTCATGTATATGTAGCAGGGGCTATGTGAGTATGTAGCTGAAAAACAAAGTTGCGTCGAATATTATATTATATGTATTTCTATTCCACGCATATATTGAGTAATTGTCTCTTTTTTAAAGGTGAAAGACTCAGAGAATAGGTTGATCATGTTATGTTATATGTTATTATGTGTGAATTCAGGAGAATATTGACAATTGTAGTTGTACATACAGGTCTGGACAAATGCGTTATTTTAGAATGATTAAAATCAGTGTAGTATATTCCACTCGTGCTTCATTTGTACAATTTTATTTATTACAGTTATTTATGAACATTAGAAGAATGGTAATAATTTCAGGATATTATAATGTAATGTTATTTGTGTTTACTTCTCTTGTCTATTTTAATCTGAATTATTATTGTGTTACTTTGATTATAAAACATATATATAAACCCCCACCATATATATGTGATGAAATGAAAGCCTCCCAGGTAATTTTCCTTGGAAGACAATTCACCAGATAGATTGCATTTAAATCTGTAAAATTTGTAGGATTAGATAAAGCTGCAGAAATGAGGTCAGAGAGACAGATCTGTGAATGGGGTGCAGCACAATGGGTGAGCGCTGTACAGTACTGGATGGCAGGGACAGATACAACAGTGTCGCATTTCGAGTCAGGCCCTAAGTCAGTATTTTATAAGTGTAATGTAGGGAGTAGTATTGGTACAGGTGCACATATAGTACAACAACCTTCCACTAACAATCCCTGGGGTTGACTGCCCACAGTGCTATGAATATAAAACATGATCTATAAAACACCACATTCTATAAACTACATTTACCATAAGTTGGAAATATGAAAACGTTTTCTTCTGACTATGGGACTATTTTTGTTCCTCCTCCTTCCAGACAAATTAGACATTTCCTGCATCTCAGCGCATAGTTCGCCTATTAGTGGCGCAATCACTGTCTCTGCCCTTTGACAAGCTTTTAAGGAGATAAAAAAAGAAAGTTGCCCATAACTTGTTTTGATATGGTAATTAACAGGGTTAAGACACATTTCCGGATTTTACGTGACGGTCAGTCAATTGGATAAAACCATAGCATCGCAACAGAGACCATACATAAGGTTATTATCCTCCAGATTAGGTCGTCTCGTAGGTGTTTTGTGGAAGTCACAATTATTATTTATGCAGGATACGTCCGTATGACACTGCGACAAGTGACCCCTTCATCCTGGTGCAATGATAACCACACCAATGTCTGTCCCTGGCATCTCTGTTGCAGACACTCTGACACCCAATATGATGTCTTCAGATGCCACCTTTGTGCTCCAGTTCAGTTTTAATTTAGGTGGTAACGTCTTTATTGTTAAAATATCAGCCCCTGCCTTATATATTTATTATCTGAAGTAACTTATTGTTTCTTATATATATCAAATCTTATATACATTACATTGATTACCTTGTATTCTTTATGTGGTGGCAGGATTAAATCTAAAAAATACCAACCCCCGTGCTAATATTTTTCCAAAGTAAAGTCAAATATATTATTTTGTTCTGAGTTGATCCCTTTTAAACATTAGCAGGCTATCAGTTTCAGCCACATCCATCACTTGTAAAGTCCTGTATACATTTCCCTAATGACACTGTTACTAGATTTTGCCTGAAATCCAAGCATCAGTGAATGGCATCAGTGTGGATTAGTAAACATTAAACCCTTCCCAAACTGGTCGTGCTTCAAGGTGAATACAGCCTAATTCCAAACATGTCATAACTGCTGTTGCTACATGTTTAAATGGAAGCCCAGGTATATAGTGCATGCAAACACACATAGTCAATATAGGCATTATTTAACCCAATGTTACCCAAGAAAAACTCCCTTCTTACTCCATGCTAGGATTGATATTTATTTTATGGGCGCTACAATTGCAGAATATTAAACTGGACAGCACTTAATAATCAATGCCCATCTGTGGCCTGAGTGTGCCAGCCAACAGACTGGATTTCTGCACTAGAGATTTGAACGCCTGGATAGGAAGTGTCTGTAATACGTTTTTTCCTCTACATTACAGTTGATAGAATATTAATCAGATCGATTAGTTTTATGACACTTTGAGCATATTTATCCACCCAGTCGTTTTAATCTTGAGTAGAATAGTAGCAGTAAATATGTTGTTAAATATATTGTTATTGTTTTGAGATTATTTATTAAATATAATACCATAATAAGAATAATAACAACTATATATATATATATATATATATATATATATATATATATATATATATATATATATATATATATATATGTCTACAGGAGTCTTGCACAAACAATACATTTTTAAAATATTTAATATAATATTATTTTTATCCTATATTATCTACCTTAATATTTTAAGTCTATGTATAAGGTCTTAATGATCACTGTATTGATACAGTATTATGTTAGTAGTTCTATACTTACATGCTAAATATATGTTTTCTATTTTTCAGACCATACTGAACTCCATGCATAAATACCAACCCAGGTTTCATATTGTGAGGGCCAATGATATTCTGAAGCTCCCCTATAGCACTTTCAGGACATATGTGTTCCAAGAAACTGACTTTATAGCAGTTACTGCTTATCAGAATGATAAGGTAAGAGGGGATAGAGTATTATTATTACTATTATTATTGTTGTTATTATTATTTATACTGCATATGTCTGCTTGTTATTTCTTGTGTATGTAAAAACATTGATATGATTGTGGTCTGGGTGGTGTTTGGCTAACCTGAGTTTATGAATTGTGAATTCATCCAGTCCATATTATTTTATGGTATGTTGAGAGAGGATTATGGGCCTAATGAATAGGTTGTGGTTGTGTTTTATGTGGCTTTCACGCTTTGTGTGTTGCTTTGCTGTAATTTCAGGCCTCATAATCTGTGTCTTCTTTTCAGTTGCAGCAAGTGCACATGTAATTAGCTTTACTTGTTTAGTTTGGCTCTAGTTTATATTACTATGGCTAATATGTGACTATTACATATATATAAATGCAAAGTCCACAGCACAGGACACAGCTCAGCCCCTTGCTGCTGATGTTAATTGACAGATATGTTGGAGGGTCCTGGTGGGCTTGTTCCAATCGTAAACTTTATGGCACAGAGTCACGATCGATTAAAGAACACTTAGGCTGCAGCCCAGCCACAAGCTGGCCAAGGCTGATAGGCAGTGTGCATCTTGGAGCAGACTGGGCTTCTTATTAAAAAGCTCATACCCTTTAACCCCTGCAACGCTAGAGGCAAGAACAGCGCTTTCGTTCGTTCGTTCGTTCTCTCCCTCTCTCTCTCTCTCTCTCTCAATCTCTCTCTCTCTCACACACACACACACACACACACACACACACACACACACACACACACACACACACACACACACACACTCATATAATACATATGATGGTATATATCAATCACGTGTTGTTGCAATTCATTCAATGTGTATAGATAGCCAGTAATGTGCATATGCCTATGTAGATGAAAATGGTACGCCTAAGAAACAACAAAAATAAAATCAATTTGTTGGAGCAAATATACCATAAAGGAGATCAGCCATGCATTTTTAAAGATGGCATCTGAGGGGGACATATTTCAAAAGCATGAATTATTTATTGCCCTAATGTCGCCTGCACCATAAGTCAGACTTATGTGGGAGATAAGAATAGCTTTTAACCAGCGCTGCAATGTTTAGTCGCCATCTTTCCTCCAGGGGGCTCTGAAAAATAACTTGCTATCATTAAAACTCTATTAATAATTCAAGGAAAACCTCAGCATCATTTTTAATAAAGCCTGCGGTGTGTTAAACCAGGGAGGCTGTGTGTAAAGGAACCTGCTGTAATGTAGGTAGGGCAGAGCACGTGAGGGGATAGCTGCAAAACTTTTATTTACCCTTGAATTCTAGGAATATAACGTATAGATTAACCCTCTCAGCCCTGCAGGTAAGGTGAACACCTCTGCAAAACTGTACACAATACTGGAACGCTGTATCACTTCTCAAGAGATTAACTAGTGCACCCTTGCTGGAACTTGTAGTGCCCTACAACTATCTATCTATCTATCTATCTATCTATCTATCTATCTATCTATCTATCTATCTATCTATCTATCTATCTATCTATCTAATTATCAGTTATCCGTATAGTGTTTATATATTGGTGTTTTATACATAATTATTGCCACCGGGTTTTTTTCTATTTTTAATTTGATACATAATTAATAGATATGTATTTGCATATGGTATGTATTTAAAAAAAAAATATGAACATATATTTCACTTCACAGATTACACAACTTAAAATTGACAACAATCCATTTGCTAAAGGATTTCGAGATACTGGTAATGGAAGACGAGAGAAGAGGTAATAAATGTTGCTTTCTAAAATAGTGGTAAAATATTGGTAGTACTAATGTCGGATAATGTATACTACAATAGTAGCAGTATCATAAAATAATGCTATATGCAAGTGCTGGAAATATAGTACTAATGTCGGATAATGTATACTACAATAGTAGCAGTATCGTAATATAATGCTATATGCAAGTGCTGGAAATATAAGTGTATTTCCAGCACTTGAATATAGCATTATATTACGATACTGCTACTATTGTAGTATACATTATC